>NW_027617594.1:0-108000 GCF_964187855.1 Myxine glutinosa | reverse complement strand
CAAGATGCGTCATCGTAAGAAGACATCGCAACGGAGGTATCTTGCACGGATTTTCACAACATTAATGAAGTGAATTTTATCTCCAAGTCGAGTATTGTGTGCTCACCGATGTACGTACGGCATCACCTCCTCAGAAAAGCGACGTAGTGGAGTTTATTATTTATTAATGACGAGTATAAATAACGTCAAAAATGTCGGGTTGGAACAGTTTTTGACGGTACAGCGGCGTGAGCATGCCGACGCCTGGGCCTAGTCTAGTGTCGGGCGCTCATATCATCTTTATTTATTAGACATCCTACAGACGTAAATGGACACTCGTTTTACTCTGCGCACTTTGCACGTCACGGTCAGCGAATGTCACGTCCCTCTGAAGGAGCTGCGCTCCAACGCGTCGAAATAATTTTTTTGTTTGTTTTTTTGTTTTTTTGTATACAAGATCGAGGCTCGTGAAAGAGCGAACATTAATCACACAGAAAGACAAACCGACACATAAAACATATAACATCGGGAGCGGTAGACAAGATGGGGAGAGAGGGGGAAGGACACAAACACAACATTTGAGAGCAGGGACCGAGAGACATGGAGACATCGAGAGATCTGAGAGAGGGCGAGGGCTTTGGGGGGGGGGGCATGGGAAGGGGGCGGTGGGAGAGGTATAAAACATATGGACACTGACGCCAGGAAAGAAGTTGGAATTTCAAACAAGGTGGATCTGGGGTGAATTAGCGGGGGTAGAAAAGATCAAGGTTTTGGATGGGGGAAGATAAGAGATGGTGGTGAACAGCTGTTTTAAAGACCTGGAGGGAGGAGTGGGATTGTAGGGAGTGAGGGAGTTTGTTCCAGAGGCGGGAGAAAAGAGGAATGAAAGAGTGAAGGTGAGCAGAGAGCCGAGATTTCGGCAGTTTAACCATCAGAGGGTTGCTGGCAGATCTTGTGCGACCTGTCGGAATATTTGGGGGACAGAGCACAGAGAGAGCTGGGGGTACAAGGCCGAAGAGGAGTCGGTAGAAGACAGAAAGACCACCTACCTGCCTGCGGTGAGTGAGTGAAGGCCCTCAGAGATAGCTTCATCGCGGGAGATTCCAATAATTCTGAAAGCTTTGGTTTCAACAGCGTGAAGCTGAGCTAGGTGTGAGGCAGGAGCACCGGCCCATAGGGGAGAACAGTATTCCATTGAGCTGTGGATGAAAGCCTTGTATGTGGTGAGGAGCTCAGGTGTGCCGAGGAAGGACTTCGCACGACGGAGGATGCCCAGTCGGCAACTGGCTTTGGAGGCCAGCTTGGAAATGTGGTTTTCCCAAGAAAGATCATGGCAGATAGTGAGACCCAAAAGCTTGAGCGACAGAACTTCTTGGAGAGGATTGTTGAGAAAGTAGATGGGAGGGTTGTCCAGTCGATCTTTTCGGAGAGACATAGTAAGAGTGTGAGATTTGTCAGGATTGAAAGACATGTTCCACTTGTTTGACCAGTCTGTGATTTTGTCCAAGTCTTCAGAGAGTGAGGAGGCTGCAGACTGCCGATCTGAGGGAAGAGGAATGGAGCGGCAGAGAGTGGAGTCATCAGCAAAGAGATAGAGAGGATTTTCAAGAGAGTCAGAGAGATCATTGATGAAGACCAGAAAAAGCACGGGGCCCAGAACACTGCCTTGGGGAACTCAAGCCTGAACAGGAAGAGGAGATGAGAGAAACCCATTCAGGGCCACACGTTGACGACGACTAGAGAGGAAGTCCGCCAGCCATCCGTGGAGATTTCCATGGATAGCAAAGGAGGAGAGTTTGGTGAGCAGAGCGGGGTGCCAGACCGTGTCGAAGGCACGTGATATGTCGAGGGAGACAGCTCTAATTTCCTGTTTGACATTGAGGACCTCCATCCATTGTTGAGACAGCAGAAGCAGCGACCAAAGACGGAATTCGTCCGACTTGCTTTATTGAAACAAAACAGCTCAGGTATTCTGACAAGCCCGTTTATCGGGCAGCAATATATATACACATTTATGCCGGGGCGTTTGCCCGGGAAAACTGAGACCGGGCATGCCCGGGTGTCAAGGGCGAGTCCTGGAAAGGCGAGTCTGGACATGCCCGGGCGTCCTGGACGCGGTCTGGCAAGTCGAGGCTGGGCGTGCCCGAGCGCTCTGGGCGAGCCCTGGAAAGGCGAGAGCGGGCATGCCCGGACGCTCTGGGCGAGCCCTGGAAAGGCGAGAGCGGGCATGCCCGGGAAAGACGATACCGGGCGTGCCCGGGAGGTTCGGGCGTGCCCGGGAACAGCGAGTCCGGGCATGCCCAGGAGAGGCGCGTCTGGGCCCGTCCGGACGAGCCCAGCATGGCGATCGCGCCCTGGCCGCGTCCTGGCAGGTGCAAGGCGATTGTGTACATTCAGCGGGAACCGCTACACCTCCGCCTTTTATTTATTGTTATTTAATAAAAACGCTTCCGTACACCGACCTTGAGGCTCGGTTTGCAAGCCACCGTCTCCAATTCCAATGTAAGAGACATGATTACTCTTATTTTGAGTCTTAAGAGTCCTCGGGGTCTTTTGGGACTTTTGGGTAATTTGGGTCTTTGGGGTCCACTGCACCCTCAGGGTCTTTAAGTTTATTTTTGGTGTTTTAGATTGACATCCAACAGACGTAAATGAACACTCGGTTTACTCTACGCACTTTGCACTTCACATTAAGCGAATTTCATCTCCCTACGCCGTGTATTTATTGTAATTTTAAAACTGCTTCCGTGCACCGACCTTGAGGCTCGGTTTGCAAGCCACCATCTACAATTCCAATGTAAGAGACATGATTACTCTTCTTTTGGGTCTTCAGAGTCCAAAAGTTCTCTTGGGTTCTCTGGTTAATTTGGGTCCTTTGGGTGCTCAAGCTCTTTTGCATCCTTGGGATCTTCAGGTTAATTTGGGTCTTCAGGGTGTTTTCGGTCATTTGGGTCCTCTGCCTCTTTGGGGTCCTCTGTATTTTTGGTCTTTGGGGGTAATTTGGGTCTTTGGGTTCAACTGGGTCCTCAGTGTCTTCAAGAGTCTTTTTGGTGTTTTGGATTGTTTGGTTCTGTGGGGTCATCATGGGTCTTCGGGGTATTTTGGGTTTTCAGGGACTTTTTGGTCTTCTGGGTCTTTTTGATTTTTTGGGGGTCTTTGGGATATTTTAGGTCTCTGGGGTCTTTTGGGTTTTTGGGTCTTTTTGGTCTTCTCGGTCTTTTGGATCTTTGGGGTATTTTTTTAGTTTTCATGGTCTTTTGGGTGTTCTGGGTATTTATGGGTCGTTGGGGTCTTTGGATCTTCAGGGTGTTTGGATCTTCAGGGTCTTTTGGGTCTTCTGGATATTTTAGGGTTTTTGGTTTTTTTGTGTCTTCAGGGTATTTTGGATGTTCATGGTCTTTTGGGTATTTAAGGGTCTTTGGGGGTCTTTTGTGTCTTTGTAGTCTTTTGGGTCTTTAATGGTATTTGGTGTATTTTGGGTCTTTCGGGTGTTTTCAGTCTTTTCAGTCTTTTCAGTCTTTTGGGTCTTTTGGTCTTTATCGGTCTTTGGGGAATTTGGGGTCTTCAGTGTCTTTTGGGTTTTTGTGGTCTTTTGGGTATTTAAGAGTCTTCGGGGTCTTTTGGGTGTTTGGGGTCAATTGGGTTTACAATGACTTTTCTGTCTTTTGGGCCTTTGGGGACTTCTGGTTATTCATTGTATTTTGTGTCTTTAACAGTCTACGGGGTATTTGGGGTGTTTAGGGTCTATTTGGTCTTCGGGGTCTTCTGGGTCCTTGAGGTCTTCGGGTCTTTTGGGTCTTTCCAAAATGTTGGGTATTTGGGTCTTTTGGGGCTTCAGCATATTTTGGGTGTTTGGGATATTTTAGGTCTCTGGAGTCTTTTGGGTTTTTGGGTATTTTTGGTCTTCTGGGTCTTTAAGGGTCTTTGAGATATTTTGGGTCCTTGATGTATTTAAGGGTCTTCTGGGTTTTTTGGATCTTTGGGGTATTTTTTTAGTTTTCATGGTCTTTTGGGTCTTCTGGGTATTTAAGGGTCATTGGGGTCTTTGGATCTTCAGGGTCTTTGGATCTTCAGGGTCTTTGGATCTTCAGGGTCTTTGGGTATTTTGGGTGTTAGTGGTCTTTTGGGTCTTTAAGGGTCTTGTGGTATTTTGGGTCTTCTGGATATTTAAGGGTCTTTGGGGTTTTTTGGGTCTCCAGGGTATTTTGGGTGTTCATGGTCTTTTGGGTATTTAAGGTTTTTTGGGGTCTTTTGCGTCTTTGTAGTCTTTGTAGTATTTTGGGTCTTTAATGGTATTTAGTGTATTTTGGGTCTTTGGGGTCATTTGGGTATTTAAGGGTCTTGGGGTCTTTTCAGTCCTTTGGGTCTTTGGGTCTTTGTGTCTTTTTCGGTCTTTGGGGAATTTGGGGTCTTCAGTGTCTTTTGGGTTTTTGTGGTCTTTTGGGTATTTAAGAGTCTTCGGGGTCTTTTGGTTGTGTCGTGGAAGTGTAGTGAGACTCAAGACTGCAATGATGTCACAGGTTTACAAAAGATCCGGACTTTATTAACTGGTTATTCACTTCATTCCAATACCAAATAGCTACCATTAAACTCAATCGACCAGGTAACTCTATCCTGATAGTCCCTCTTTCGTGGCCGATGTCTTCTCCGCAGCGCCGTATTCGTGGTACGCGTTCATTCCGTCGGGCAGGGCTTCTGAGGATGAGTGCCCTTTGACTCAAAGTCTCTTCTGTTTATATGGGCAAACTTCAGTTAATCCTCTGTGCGCTGAAATCGTAATCCCTTCTCCGCAGCAATGTTACTCAGTCATCCTGCTCGCCTTCCTGGCACCAACTCGCTCCTCCCTGCTGGGAATTTGCTTCATCCTCTTTGCATCCCGATGAAAGACAATAGTACGGGCTTGGGAATGTGTGTTAGCCCGGGGTCATGCTAAAGCTACACAACAGGACTCCCAGCTTCGACAGGGCGAGATGCATTCCTGACATTCTTATGACCACCTGCTCGTACCTTGGTTCGTTACCAGTTCCAATCAATGAGTTACCAGTTCTAATCAATGAGTTACATTTCCACAGTTGTTTGGGGTCAATTGGGTTTTCAATGACTTTTCTGTCTTTTGGGCCTTTGGGGACTTCTGGGTCTTCATGGTCTTTTGTGTCTTTGACAGTATATGGGGTATTTTGGGTGTTTAGGGTCTATTCTGTCTTCGGGGTCTTCTGGGTCCTTGAGGTCTCAGGGTCTTTTGGGTCTTTCAAAAATTTTGGGTATTTGGGGTCCATTGGGTTTTTGGGGTATTTTGGATTTTCAGAGTCCTTTCGTGGTCTTCTGAGTCATTGGGGCTTTTGGGTCCTTTTTGTCATTTGGGTCCCCGGGGTTGTTTGGGTCTTTTGGATCCTCATCGTCTTTTGGATCCTCTTGGGTCTTTGGGGTCCTTTGGGTCTTTGGGGTATTCGGGGTATTTTGGGTCTTCAGAGTCCTTGGGGTCTTTGAAGTCTTAATTAGCTTTTGTGCCTGTTACAGTCTTCAGGATTTTTGGGGTCTTCTGGGTCCCTCGTGGTATTTTGGGTCCTCAGAGTGTTTTACGTCTTTTTGCCGGTGGACACACAGTCATGTTCAAAGATTGCCCCTTAAACCCCCCTCCCGCCCCCCACTCATATCCCTCCTAAAGCACTACTCAAAGCCTTTAAGACCTAGCCTTATGAAGGGGGACAGACACACAAACACACACACATTGTGTTTTATATGGTGGATCTCTGTGAGGTGGTTTAGGATGAGATACCCTAATTGCGTACGTACTAAATATGTAGATACTTTCCAAACCCTGCAATCCATCGAATAATCCGATTTTTCAATCCCTCATCAGAACCCTCGTAATTCCAATCGGGGAAAGCGAACTGGGTGGTTTATTGATGAGAGTGTCCGCTACATATGGGGGGATGTCGGTGGATCCAAGCCTGGCCGAGTCATTCCATAGACTTTCAAAATGGTTTGTGCTGCTTCCTCTGTTGTCGTTCAGCATTTAAAAGGATGAGAAATACGGGGCCCTTCAGGGGCATTGACAATTGTCGTCCGCCCACAACCCCCTCCCCCTTCGCACGTTTCCGCCCCTCCCCGACCTCTCCTCCCCCCGACTCCCCATCCCCCTCATACTTCTTCTCCCCACCCCCCTCCCCTGTACACCTCCTCTCCCCTCCCTCCTCCCTGTACACCCCCTCTCGCACATTCCCACACCCCCTCTCACACATTCCCACACCCCCTCTCGCACATTCCTACACCGCTCTTATACATTCCCATACCCCTCTCACACATTTCCACACCTTCCCACACCCCCTCTCGCACATTCCCACACCCCACATCACACATTCCCACACCCCCTCTCGCACATTCCCACACCCCCTCTCGCACATTCCCACACCCCCTCTCGCACATTCCCACACCCCAGCTCACATATTCCCACACCCCCGCTCGCACATTCCCATCCCCCACCCCACCCCCTCTCGTATGGTCCCACCACCCCATCATCAACAACAACAACAACAACAACAACATGCATTTTAAGGCCATTTTCCCTGCTAGAGCGGGGGTAAGCCTTGCGGTCCCCATGACAATCTTCTCCATCTTGCCCTATTTTCTGCATCTCTCCTTGTTAACCCCCTTGCCCGCATTTCTTCTTCCACCATCTTTGGCCAAGTCTTTCTCGGTCTTCCCCGTCCTCTACTTCCTTCTACATTCATTTCCATCACTCTTCTCAACCAGGCACTTTCATCCTTCCTCAACACATGACCAAACCATCTCAACCTGTTCCTCTTCACAACATCAATCACAGGCTCTATTCCCATCATTTTTCCCAATTCATCATTTGTCTTCCTCTCTCTCAACGATACTCCGCACATCCATCGAAACATTCGCATTTCCACCCTTTCAAACCTTCGTTGCTGCTCTACGTTCATTACCTATGTCTCGCTCCCATAAATCATAACACTTCTCACACATGCAGCATACACCTTTCCCTTCAGCTTCAACGACACTCCCCTCCTCATCAGCACGCCACTCAGTTCCCGAAACTTCTTCGATGCACATCTCACTCGAGCAACCGTTGCCGAGTCTGATCCACCTTCTCTATTCAGCATGTCTCCGAGGTAGCAAAATGTTTTCACACCTTCCAGCTTCACGCCGTCTCCAAGATCGTATTCAACATTTCCTCAATTTGCAGCTCCCTCTGTGCATACCTTACATTTGAATGTAGCTGCCACATTGGTTAATGACCCTCTCAGACCACTACATTTTTGATGAACCCACTCAGCGCACATTGTACATTGAATGGAGTTCACTCCGACACCCTTCCTGCACACAGCACAGGGCCACTTCCCAGTTCTTTCCACCTCACCACATGCTTTACCACTTGCCATCACCTTCGTCTTTCCGATATTCACCTTCAGACCTTTTGTCTCCATACATTCCTTCCACTTGTTCATCTTTTCCTTCAGTCCATCCATACTTTCCGCAATCAACACCAGATCATCTGCATACAACAACTCCCACGGTAAACCCTCCTTTACGTTCTGAGCCAGCACCTCCATCACAGCTACAAATAGTAGTGGACTTAGTACCGACCCCTGATGCACTCCCACCTTCACCTCAAACTCACCACTGTTCCCGTCCTTCATCCTTACAGCTGTGCACGCGCTTTTGTACATTGCCATCACTACTCTGTTCAACCATTCCTCCACTCCTAACTTCCCCATTGCCCTTGTCAATACTTTGCGTGGAACCCTTTTGAATGCTTTCTCCAGATCAACAAACCCAAGAAACAACTTCTTCCTCTTCTCCATGTACTTCTCCTACAACTGCCTCACAATAAAAAGCGCGTCTGTCGTTCCTCTTCCTGGCATAAAGCCAAACTGCATTTCGTCGATCTTCACTTTCTTCCTTATCCTCCTCTCCAACACCCTTTCCAATACCTTCATTCCATGCTCCAATAACTTTATCGCTCGGTACGAGCCTCACTCTAGAGGTCACCTTTCCCCTTGTATAGAGGGACGAGGGTACTCAGTTCCCAACCACTGGAATGCGGCCTTCTTTCACCGCCAGATTACAGATCTCTCATTCTCTTCACACCCCAACTTGCTGCTGCCTTCAACATATCTCCCACAACTCCCGTCGGCCCTCCCGCTTTTCTACTCTTCATTGCTTTTATCGCTTCCTCAACTTCCTTCTCAGTTATCTTCTCTGCCGGTCCTAAAACTGGGTTACTCTCCATGTTGCCATCCCATTCATTCTCTTTATTCAACAGCATTTCCATATATCTTTTCCATCTTCCTTTAATTCCATCTGGGTCCACAACGATTTGTCCCACTTCATCCTTCAAGCAACTCACCCCCATCACATCACACCTCTCTTTCGCTATCTGCTTTGCAATCCTGAATACCGCTCTCTGACCCTCTTCTGAATCCAAGCGTTCTCCGAACATTTTCATGCATGCCTCCTGCGCCTTTGCTACCTCTTTCTTTGCAGCCTTCTTGGCTGCCTTATAACTTTCATGCTCTGCTGTTTCTGCTCCCGTACCCTTCACCTTCTGCCACTCCTTGAACTTCTTCCTCTTCTCGTCAATCCTCTTTCCAACTTCATCATCCCACCACCATGTTTCCGAGTGCCTCGGTGGTCCTTTTGTCCATCCACATACCTCACCAACGGCTCCCAACAGACTAGCTTTCATTGACATCCAACTACTTTCAAGCTCAACCACATCATCCTCTACCCTACTCAGCCTCTCTTTTAATGCCTCCCTTACTGTCACCTCTTTCAACCTCCACACCTTCGTTCTCGGTTGGTACTTCACCCACCGAGCTCTCCTCGCACCTTTCACCCTTATGTCGCAGACAACCAAGTGGTGCTGTGAAACAGCCTCCTCCCCCGGGATCACCTTTGTGTCCCGGAGGTGCCCCCTATCTCGCCTACGCACCATCAGGTAGTCAACGGTTGTCGTCGACCCACCTGATGTGTATGTAACAAGCTTATTGTCCTCTTTCTGGAACTGAGTATTACAAATCAACAAATCAGCTCCATCAGCAAACTCCAAAATCCTTTCACCTTCTCTAATTCTCACACCATATCCATAACCCCCATGAACTCCCTCAAAACCATCCATACTCCTTCCCACATGTCCATTTAGGTCTCCTCCTACCACAACAACTTCCTCATCTTTCACGTTTTCCATCAGATTCTCTATCGCACACCAGAACTTGTCCTTCGCTTCATCGCTCCGACCAACCTGCGGAGCATATCCCGAGATGACGTTCACCAAGAGCTTTCCAATCATCATTTTCACCATCATTAACCTATCACTCACTCTCGTCACACTCACCACACTGTCTACAAACTCCTCAGAAAACAGGACACCAACACCATTCACGCTCTCCAGGCACGCTTGCCACACAAACTTGTATTTCTGTCCCTGCCTACCCTTCACCATTCTCACACCACTTCCCTTCCATCTCGTCTCTTGCACACAACATATGTCCACTCTTCTTCTGACCAATACTTCCACCACTTCTCCTGATTGGTGGGTGACAGGGAGCTGTCATTGTCCCTACATTCCATGTCCCAAACCTCAGAAACCGATCTCCACTTTGGGCTGTACCCTGCCCATATGTAGTTGTAATTGTCATGGTTCTCTTTTTGAGGCAATGCTTTCATGGCCGGATGCCCTTCCTTACGCCAACCCTCTTAGTCGTCTCTTACGACACGCAGGGATACGGTGTACCTATTCTAATCCAGGGTACACACTGGGAAACGTTTAAAACATGGAAATTCTGGGGGGGGGGGGGCATCACGGCTGCGGGGGCCCCGTCAGCACCACGCCACGTTTGCCCGGTCAGCACCAGGGCGGCCCGGTCAGCACTACACCCTTGGAAAGGACTTCGATGCACGTCGGCCCAGAGCCTGGCGCGAAGTCCAAGTCCACCACCCCATCATTTCAGTGAATTCATCAGTTTATTACCCCGTGAGCAAAGTGCAAGGTGGTAAGGTTAAGCAGTTGGTTCACTCTGTGTGTCTATGATCGAGGAGCAAACTTGATTTCAATTTCATTTGAGATTTTGAACACTACAACACAAATCGGAACATGAAACGGCAGATTAGCAGTAGTTACCCTGCGCTCGCGAAGTTACGTACAGTGCATTCAGAAAGTATTCAGACCCCTTCACTTTTTCACATTTTGTTAGGTTGCAGCCTTATGCTAAAATCGTTTAAATTCATTTTTTCCCTCATCAATCTACACTCATTACCCCATAATGACAGAGAAAACAGGAATTTCAGAAAGTTTTGCAAATTTATTAAAAAGAAAAAAACTATAAGAGCACCTCCTCCTTTAGAATATTTTAATGATAATCATGACGTCATCGGTCATGTGTTACAGGCGCCATCTTGGAAAAACCGAAAAACGTTGCACCTCTATCTCCAAAACCGCTCCATGGAAAAAAATTGAAACGTAGCTCATTGTAAATAACTCCATGTGGGGAATAGGTGTTAACGATGATGTCATTGGTGCCATAATTATGACGTCATAATTGGACATGGACAACGCTTAGTCTGATCAGTTTGTAATTTATTGAGCATGATCTATGCAACAATTATTTGGAGAATATACATTGATGATGCCATCGCTCATGTGGTCTGGCAGCCATATTGGATCAAAAAAAAAGAAACGTTCTAAAACATAAGAGTTCGCTCACACCAAGTTGACTGCGCAGGGTAAGTATTCCATGAATACCATCTAGTTTGACTCTGAAATTGGTACGGAATCTTGTCCCAAGCGCACAGAGGAGTAAGATAATTGTTTTAGTCTGTCTGCGTGTCTGCCAGGAGGATGAAATTGAAAATCATTGCAAACATGAAACTTCTTGTTTTTGTGACGTCATAAAAAAAAAAAAACAGGCACCAGGCACAAATAACGAATTCAACGTGTTAAATAAGGTGGTGTAAAAATATCAATGGCGGTAAACTTCTGAAAATATTGTTGCGGACGCGGTTAAAGATGTGATTTTACCGAGCGGTTGGTATTGCCGCGACCGAACAGTTATTCCCCGATTAGAACCCGATTCCACCCAAACGTTGGCCGGATCGCACCGCGGCTGCTCAATGAGGGAAAAGACTAAAACGACGAATGCAAAGAGGAAGACGAAGGCAAAGAAAGGTTTGGAAATACTACTAAATTTATTTACTATTTACACACATAAGCAAAAAGAAAGCGGTCACGTTTATTTACAACACATAAGACGCAGGTGACACAGTGCAAATACTAGCTTACCTACAGTCTTAATTAACCCAGGACAGAACAAACAAAAGACAGACTCACGCGGGGAATGATGACAGGAATGGCAGGAGGTGGATGGCTGGAGGGGGAGGAAGGCACGGAGCTGGCTGGAGCTTTGGTGGAGGTGAACGCTTGGTGGAGCCAACGCGGAGCTTGGTGGAGCCTTGGTGGAGGTGAACGCTTGGTGGAGCCAACGCGGAGCTTGGTGGAGGTGAACGCTTGGTGGAGCCAATGCGGAGCTTGGTGGAGCCTTGGTGGAGGTGAACGCTTGGTGGCGCCAACACGGAGCTTGGTGGAGCCTTGGTGGAGGTGAACGCTTGGTGGAGCCAACGCGGCTGATGGGGGGTTGGTGTGACGGGTTCTCTCTCCTTCCCTCACAAGCTTCAGGACTCTTTCTCTCTCTTTCTTAGTCCCACCCAGTCCAACAACTTCCTCTCTTGCTTAGTCCAACTCAAGGCCTTTCTGTCTTCCGATCTCCTCCCTCCTCGACTCTCTCTGGGTGCCTCTGCCTCGGGTTATATAAGCCCCACCCTTGACCCTTTTGCGAACCTCCCCAAAACGTTCTCTCTCCGCCCTCTAAAGCCAACCCCTCGTTCTGGGTTGGTCGGCAAGGGCTGGTTCACTCCTCCCCTCTATGACGAGGTGGGGACCCGCCTTTCTTCCCCAACCCTGCCTCGTGGCCAATGGTGGATAAAGAGAAAACCGCCCAAAATGCAGTTGGCAATGTGAATGGCAATTGATGAAAAGGGGGAATGGAAGTTTTGGGAGTGGGAATGAAGGGAATCTATCTCTTTCACTTGGTGCAATGGAGTACTTCTATTAATGGGAGACACAGCCTTACCCTAAAACACAGAATAAGATATAACTATCGAACAGGGGTATTCTATGATTGGCTGACATGTATGCTTGTGGACTAATTATGGGACGCCCTTTGACCTTTACACAGCTCCGGAGGCAGGAGGCGCAGAATAACAATAATAATTATAATAAAGCACACAATCAAAAAAAAATACAGTCCTCATATCCGCAACAATATTTTTTCTGGAGCCTTCAAAACTTTTTATTTCAAATGAATTAAATACTTGAACACTGTAGAACACAAATCGCCTTTTTGACCGTTTTTTTGACCTTTTTGACCTCCAGTTTTGAAAAACCTCCAGTTCAGCAGTACTTGGACAAAATATTACCCCATCTCGACCAATCAAATTTAATGAGCTCATGCTCTCAGCTTTGGGTAAATCAAGATTTGGACAAAATCCCGGCTCGTAGGAAACATAGATCGTGCTAGGAAAGGCAAAGCAAGATTTGAAAAGACCTTTTTCTCAAGACTGCGGGGAGTAAGGTGTTCTATGAACTCTCTAGTTTACTTATTATCACTTGCCGGCGGGAGGAAGGAGTGTTGCGAGAGTGCAGAGGACGTACAGGAGCATCATCAGGGAATGAGGTGTGTCAGCTGATGGATGAACAAACATTGGGAGCACATTCATTTGTCGACCTGCCAATCTCAACCAAAATCATGGAGTTTTTTTGTTATTTTTTATGCACATTTTCCCGATATTGTTTAATTTTATGTGATGTTTAGTGTCGGGGAATTGTAGTGTCAGTTGTTGAAATGGAGAATGTATATACATCCGGTTTAGCACATTTGCACTCAGTTGTGGATTTAAGGGTTCTGTTCTTTTTCAGGGAACTAAACATGAACAAGTCTACTTGTTCAGATGATGACGGTGTGAACCATTCTTTACCGTCAATTACAGCGAAGAAACCTAATCTTTGGAAGCGTCTGAAGTAAATCATTTTATTTTCCTCCTCTTCACTTTTTAAACTTGTTTTTGGATATGAACTGAACATCAAAAGAAACTTATCACTTTCATTTTTTGAAATGTGCAGCTTTACAAACACGTTTCTTCAATTGTCATGGCTGATTATGTAACGGAAACTTCACTTCAATCACCTGGTTGATCAACAATGGCATGCTTGAGTGGTTCTGCATAGGGATATTTCCCTTTAATAATGACCCTCATAATGAAATACTTCAGTTCTCATGGTTAGACATTCATTTACTGCTGTCCATAGTCACTCTAGAGCAGGGGTCGGCAACCTTTTTGACATGAAGTGCCAGTTTGAAATGTTCTTGTTAATTAGTGTGCCATATCAACATTAAGTTTAACATTAAGTTTAATTTTGACACCACATCAAAAAAATATTTCCAAGACATGGAATTTTATTCCATCCATATCGGCTACATGCATAGCAACAACATTTTAAAGAAACATTTACCGAACATCTACCGAACCTGAACCGCTTCACTGCAATTCCTGTGGGAAATGTGAGCGGGAGGCCATACCATCAATCAAACTAAACGAGCATTCTGAGTATTGCGCTGCAATACATGTCCCCTACCGGCATTGGGTAGCACTGTCATAGAAGACAGTATTATGACTCACCGCACTCCAAATTATAGTCTGGAAAACTGTTGGGGAAATTCCCAAAGTTCAAAGTGCCATAACTTTGTCAAAAATGATCGAAACGTCGTGAAGTTCGAACTTGATCTGTAACTTGTCATGACGAAACCATGTACCAAGTTTGAAATCATTAGCATTAAGAGTTTAGAAGAAAAAAAAGTCCGGAAAGCTGTTCTTTGCATGACGGACTGACGGATCGACAGACTGACAGACGGAGGGACGGAGTGCAAACCTATAGTCCCCTACGGTGTATACCGGTAGGGGACTAATAAGACAGGCCGCGTGTTACGAGAAAAACTACTATCCCCATTTTCCTTACTACCACCCCATAAAAAAACTCAAAATAATGACGAGATCAATATTAAAACGCAGAAGGCAGCCTGAATGATAACAAAGAGTGGAGATGCAACCGCTGACCACCGGATGTTAACAGCACAGCCGCTCTTACAGCACCTCAGGTTGCCGCGAACGGCATATCGGAAGGCACCAATCCTGCATCTCCTGTTTTATATCTGCGATTTTTATACAATTCAGAATAATGATGATTAATAATATTAAAACGAAGAAACCAGTCCGAATAATAATAATGAGTGGAGATGCAGCCTCGGACCATCTGCTGTGAACAACACCACTGTTCTTACAGCACATCCGGTTGCCGCAAATATTGTGTTTGAATGCGCCAGGCCGGCCTTGCTTTCCAATAAAGAACATCTCATGTTGTGCATCTTTGATTATTATTCCAGTAATAGAATTTGGAATTGGAATGGTGACTCTGCTCTGATCCATCTACCTCATCACCCTGCACAATCACACCGGAATACTGTTATAGTGCAACACGCGCAACAGCCAATGGCTGTTCAAGAGGTGATTTGGCATGCAGCGGAGAGGGCACTGCTTTCGCCAGTGTGCCAATGACTACGCTGCCGCGTGCCAATGGTGGCACGCGTGCCTAAGGTTGCCGACCCCTGCTCTAGAGGCTTCTGACAGGGAAGACAACAAGAATATTCAGATGCCACGCCTGACATCTGAACAACGTTTAAGGGCAATTGGGATGCTTGAGGCTGGTGTAAGTCAGCGAACAATTGCCCAATGTCTTGGTTGCTCACAGCCTGCAATTTCCAACCTGGCCAGGCGTTACGGTGAAACTGGAACTGTGAATGATAGTCCACGAAGAGGAAGACCATGGGTAACCACCCCAAACCAAGACCGCTGGATTGTGCTACAGCATCTTCGTGATCGTTTCCGCCCTGCGACGCAAAAAGCTGCAGTGATAAAATGTTTCCACAACAACCGCATCAGTGTATCTACTGTGCGGAGGTGCTTGAGAAGTCGGGGACTGGTGGCAAGACATCCTTGCAGAGGTCCAGTGTTGAACGCCGTGTATCGGTTGAACAGACCAAGATGGTGTCTGCAGCATTGCCACTGGACACAGCAACAGTGGAGTGCAGTCTTGTTCAGTGATGAGTCCAGATTTTGCCTCCATGCTGCTGATGGGTGTCAACGGGTATGGCGTTAAGGTGGGGAAAGGTATGCCTCATGCTGTATTCGCCAGATCAATCGTTGGGAAGGACCCAGTGTGATGGTATGGGCTGGCATTTCCACCAGTTTCAGGAGACCTCTGGTCATCATCGAAGGCAATCTTATTAGTCAGCGTTATGTCAATTAAGTTTTGAGACCTCATCTGCTGCTATTTCTCCAGGCTCATCCTGACATCGCAGTTTTCCAGCAGGACAACGCTCGATCCCATGCTGCTCGCTTGATCACCAACTTCCGCCAGGAACAGGGTGTTGAAGTGATGCCTTGGATGCCTTATTCCCCTGACCTCAATCCCATTGAGCATTTGTGGGATGAGCTTGGTCGACGTCTAGCATCGAGGAGATCAACGGCTGTCAATCGGCAAATGCTCATTCAAGGCTTGCAGGAGGAGTGGGACAGACCTCCCCAGGACTGCATCAAACGCCTGGTACAGAGCATGCGTCAGAGGTGTACAGCCTGCATCACAGCTCGGGGAGGACACGCACGATATTGAGGACTGCCGTCATTCTGTCGTTGACTGTTAGGAGTGTTGTTTCCATTCCTGTGTCATTTTGTTTTGACTGTATTCAGGTGCGTGCCTTTGTGTTGCAGTGCTGTGACTTGTTACTCCACCCCTTGTGATGTTCATGCTTTTTGTTTTTTGTGATTGAGGCAACCTCTTGTTTATTGACGTGTTTCGTAAAGATAGCTGAACTTTACCTCTGTGTTCAAATTTTTTTTTATTTTGGCGTGGAGGATTTCAATGAGTGTCCTTCCAAAGATTTGATACGTTTATTTTGATGTTGAGTATATCTGTTGGAACCCATCTGTGGTTCGGTCCCATCGGCCGATGGGTCTGACCCGTTTGCGGATCCGCAGATGGGTTGCCCATCGGCCGATGGGCGACCCATCTGTGGATGCACGAGAAATGACAATGGGGTCCACCCCCCCCCCCAATTCAATCCTTCGCACCATGCATTCCACTCGTACTACTCAAACAATTATTTTCACAACAAACACAATTCAATTTATACTCACACACACAGCATCATCTCGTTACCTGACTTCCCCTATAGCTCGTGCTTCCCTCGTCGTCCCTTTACACTATGCACACACCCTTTGTTAACAACTAACTAAACTCTCCATGTCCCCTCTACAATTCTTAAATTACTTCGTAATTATTAGTTCTTAGTAATTAGTAATTATTAATTACTTAGTCATTCCCTGCATTCATTCTTGCATTCATTCATTCATTCATTCATGCATTCAATCATATTCATAATCATTGCTGTTCTTCATGTTCTTGCTACCTAGAAATTTATGATTTTAAGCTTGATCAGAGTAAAGTTAGAAAGTGCGGATCCGCAAATGGGTCAGACCCATCGGCCGATGGGACCGATCCACGGATGGGTTCCAACATATCTATTGCAACAAATGTACAAGGAGCTAACATTTAAATAGATATATGTGGGAAAATTACGTTCCCAGACCGGGAATCGAACCCAGGTCCTCTGGAAACCCGTACCAGTGCTCTGCCATCTGAGCTATCTGGATGACCCTGACTGAGCATGCAATTTTCCCACATATGATTGCCACTCTCTTTCCATCAATGTTTCCAGGACACTCGCTGCCAACCATAGGAGCATCAACAGCCTGAACACGAGAGAGACTTCCTTAATGGGGGGGGGGGAGACAAATACATGTCCGCTATTATAAACACCTCATATGGAGGGGACAAATCCATGTCCGCTATTATAAACACCATATATGGAGCCGTGTTCAAGCCGTTAGTTCTCCTATGGTTGGCAGCGAGTGTCCCGGAAGCATTGAAGGAAAGAGTGGCAATCATTTGTGGGAAAATTGCATGCTCATTCAGGGTCGCCCAGATAGCTCAGATGACAGAGCACTGATATGGGTTTCCAGACGACCTGGATTCAATTCCCGGTCTGGGAACGTAATTTTCCCACATATATCTATTTAATTATTTCATGGTGTTCATTAAGATAACATTTCAATCTTTTTCAACCTAGGCAACAGTTTACCACACATGATAAGAAGAACAAGTGTTGTGGTGACACTGCACCTGACGTGTAAGTAAGAGAAAATATCCCTTTGGAATGAAATCCAATTTAGCACATTTGTATTCAGTTGTGGATGAAGAGTTCTGTTCTTTTGCAGGGAACCAAAGATGAACAAGTCTTTACCATCCAAGACAAAGAAAATCAGTTGTTGGAAGCGTCTGAAGTAAATAATGTTATTTTCCTCCTCTTGACTTTTTAAACTTGTTTTAGGATGAATCTACCACATCAAATGTAGAAGAAACTGACTTTTCAATCTTTTTCAACCTAGGCAAAAGTTTACCACACATGAGAAGAAGAGAAAGAGTTGTGGTGACATTGCACCTGACGTGTAAGTAAGATGAAATATCCCTTTGGAATGATATCCGATTTAGCACATTTGTACTCAGTTGTGGATGAAGAGTTCTGTTCTTTTGCAGGGAACCAAAGATGAACAAGTCTTTACCATCCAAGACAAAGAAAATCAGTTGTTGGAAGCGTCTGAAGTAAATAATGTTATTTTCCTCCTCTTGACTTTTTTAACTTGTTTTTGGATATAGCTACCGCATCAAGTGTAGAAGAAACTGACTTTTCAATCTTTTCAACGTAGGCATAAGTCCTGCAGATGTGATCAGAAGAAGTACAAGAAGCGTTGTGGATTTGTTGTGCATACCATGTGAGTAAGAGAAAATATCCCTTTGGAATGTCATGACATTAAATTCACTACCGATTATAAATTGTATTCCCTAAAGGAATTGAAGCTCACCCTGTCATATCTCGATCACATTTTGCTCCTTAAATATTTCCTGTACTATTGGTTGGAGGTTTGATCCAACCTTTTATCCTTGGTTGGATCCCAGTGTGTACCCTGGATTAGAATAGGTACACCGTATCCCTGCGTGTCGTAAGAGACGACGAAGAGGGTTGGCGTCAGGAAGGGCATCCGGCCATAAAAACATTGCCTCAAAAAGAGAACCATGACAATTACAACTACATGTGGGCAGGGCACAGAAGCACAGATCTCCAGAAGTGGAGATCGGTTTCTGAGGTTTGGGACATGGAATGTAGGGACAATGACAGGGAGATCATGAAAAGTGGTGGAAGTATTGGTCAGAAGAAGAGTGGACATATGTTGTGTGCAAGAGACGAGATGGAAGGGAAGTGGTGTGAGAATGGTGAAGGGTAGGCAGGCACAGAAATACAAGTTTATGTGGCAAGGGTGCCTGGAGGGCGTGCATGGTGTTGGTGTCCTGTTTTCTGAGGAGTTTGTAGACAGTGTGGTGAGTGTGACTAGAGTGAGTGATAGGTTGATGATTGTGAAAATGATGATTGGAAAGCTCTTGGTGAATGTCATCTCGGGATATGCTCCGTATGTTGGTCGAAGCGATGAAGAGAAGGACAAGTTCTGGTGTGCGACAGAGAAGCTGATGGAAAACATGAAAGATGAGGAAGTTGTTGTGGTAGGAGGAGACCTAAATGGACATGTGGGAAGGAGTATGGACGGTTTTGAGGGAGTTCATGGGGGTTACGGATATGGTGTGAGAAATGGAGAAGGTGAAAGGATTTTGGAGTTTGCTGATGGAGCTGATTTCTTGATTTGTAATACTCAGTTCCAGAAAGAGGATAATAAGCTTGTTCCATACACGTCAGGTGGGTCGACGACAACCGTTGACTACCTGATGGTGCGTAGGCGAGATAGGGGGCATCTCCGGGACACAAAGGTGATCCCGGGGGAGGAGGCTGTTTCACAGTTTCTCCCTACCTAACCCTGCTCTCCCTACCTCCCCCTCTCATCCTTCATCTTACCCTACTCCTCCCCTCCCCTGTCCTGTACCCGATGCTCCCCCTCTCTCTTCATTAACGGTATGGACCTCAAACATCCGGGGCCTTCGCTCAAACCTGACTGATCTCTCCATACAGGTTGCTTCTGACGATCCAGACTTGATCTGCTTAACAGAGACTTTCCTCCTTCAAGATGTCTCTGATTCCTTAATATCTCTTCCTGGTTACTCCCTCCTCCGGTATGATAGACCTGAGCCTCGGCCTGGTGGTGGGGTGGCTATCTTTATCAAAAACTCCCTTCCTCACTCTCCTTGCACTGCCCTCTCTCCTCCTCACCCCCAGGAGTACCTCTGGCTACGGCTTCCTCTCCGCTCCCACCTTTTGTTCATATGTGTTCTGTACCGTCCCCCAAACAGTGATGACTCCATCTACATTTCACTGTCTGACAACATGGACCAACTTCTATCCACTCATCCCAACTCTCTCTTCCTCATATGTGGTGACTTCAATTGTCATCATGCCACCTGGTTGGGTGTGGGTTCCTCTCTCACCAGTCATGGCACCTCAGCAAAGGACTTCTGTGACTCACTGGGATTGACACAATCTGTCAATTTCCCGACCCGGATTTCAGCCAATGGAGTATCTTCACTTCTAGACTTGGTTATGACTAACTTCCCTGCTAATGTCTGCTGCTCTTCTTCTGCTCCAATCGGTTCTTCTGATCATGTGCTTGTCAAAGTGGACATCTCTCTGGCCATTCTCAGAGAGCCTCCTCAGCGTCGACGAGTCTGGCATTTCACTCAGGCCGACTGGGACGGTCTTCAAGCAGCCATCAATCGTCTGGATTGGTCTCCCATCTCCACTGCCTCTGACATCAATTCTTCCTGGGAATTCTTCCAAAGCAAACTGATCTCTCTCATGCACAGATTTATCCCATCTCGCCTTCAGTTGTCTTACCCTTCTTCCCGTCCATGGTACACTGAATCTTGTGGTGAGGCAGTTGCCCTGAAACAACTTGCCTTTGCCTCTTGGAAGGCTAATCCAACTGAAGGAAATCTCAGTTCCTTCCACCAAGCTCGGAACAAGTGTGTGTCTACCCTCAGGAGTGCCAGGAAGCACTATCTCTCCTCACTCAAGAATGAACTCTCAAACCTGTCTCCTTCCTCCAAATCCTGGTGGCGTCTGGTCAAATCCGTTTCTGGTGTTTGTTCCCCCTCCATCCCCTCCCTTACCTCAAATGGCCACACAGTTGACATCGCACGTGACAAAGCCGAATGCCTCAACTCTGTGTTTGCCTCAAAATCCTTAGTCCCAAACCCATCTCTATCTGTTCCCACCTTTCCCAGTCGAACCAAACTGCTCCTGGACTCTGTGACCTTCTCTCCTGATGAGGTGGAGGAGTTTTTCTCAAACCTCGACTCTGATTCTGCAACTGGACCAGATGGCATCAGCCCCACGGGTCCTAAAATCCTGCTCTGCCGCTCTATCTCACCCTCTCTCTGTTCTTTTCACCCTATCTTTTGCTCAAGGTCATCTGCCAGCATCCTGGAAATCAGCAAACATTACCGCTTTACACAAAAAAGGTGCAAAAACAGATCCTTGCAACTACAGACCAATCAGCCTGCTCCCAATTATCAGCAAAGTCATGGAATCCATCATTGCTTCGAATATGAAATCTTTCCTCTTCTCCAATGACTTGATCTCTGACCATCAATTTGGTTTCAGAGCAGGTCACTCTACTCTGGACATGCTGCTTCTGCTGTCTCAACAATGGATGGAGGTCCTCAATGCCAAACAGGAAATCAGAGCTGTCTCCCTTGACATATCATGGGCCTTTGATACGGTCTGGCACCCAGCTCTGCTCACCAAACTCTCCTCCTATGGTATCCATGGAAATCTCCATGCATGGCTTGCGGACTTCCTCTCTGGTCGTAGTCAACATGTGGCCCTGAATGGATTTCTCTCATCTCCCCTTCCTGTTCAGGCTGGAGTTCCCCAAGGAAGTGTGCTGGGCCCTGTGCTTTTTCTGGTCTTTATCAATGATCTCTCCGACTCTCTGGAAAATCCTCTCTATCTCTTTGCTGATGACTCCACTCTCTGCCGCTTCATTCCTCTTCCCTCAGATCGGCAGTCTGCAGCCTCCTCACTCTCTGAAGACCTGGACAAAATCACAGACTGGTCAAACAAGTGGAACATGTCTTTCAATCCTGACAAATCTCACTCTCTTACTATGTCTCTCCGAAAAGATCGACTGGACAACCCTCCCATCTACTTTCTCAACAATCCTCTCCAAGAAGTTCTGTCGCTCAAGCTTTTGGGTCTCACTATCTGCCATGATCTTTCATGGGAAAACCACATTTCCAAGCTGGCCTCCAAAGCCAGTCGCCGACTGGGCATCCTCCGTCGTGCGAAGTCCTTCCTCGGCACACCTGAGCTCCTCACCACATACAAGGCTTTCATCCGCAGCTCAATGGAATAATGTTCTCCCCTCTGGGCTGGTGCTCCTGCCTCCCACCTGGCTCGGCTTCACGCTGTTGAATCCAAAGCTTTCAAAATCATTGGAATCTCCCGCGATGAAGCTATCTCTGAGGGCCTTTCACTCACTCACCGCAGGCAGGTAGGGGGTCTTTCTGTCTTCTACCGACTCCTCTCCGGCCTTGCTCCCCCAGCTCTCTCTGTGCTCTGTCCCCCAAATATTCCTACAGGTCGCACAAGATCTGCCAGCAACCCTCTGATGGTTAAACTGCCGAAATCTCGGCTCTCTGCTCACCTTCACTCTTTCATTCCTCTTTTCTCCCGCCTCTGGAACAAACTCCCACACTCCCTTCAATCCCTCTCCTCCCTCCAGGTCTTTAAAACAGCTGTTCACCACCATCTCTTATCTTCCCCCATCCAAAACCTTGATCTTTTCTACCCCCACTAATTCACCCCAGATCCACCTTGTTTGAAATTCCAACTTCTTTCCTGGAAATCCTGGCAGTGTCCATATGTTTATACCTCTCCCACCCCCACCCCCCCTTCACATGCCTCCCCCCCAAAGCCCTCTCCCTCCCACAGATCTCTCGATGTCTCCATGTCTCTCGGTCCCTGCTCTCAAATGTTGTGTTTGTGTCCTTCACCCTCTCTCCCCATCTTGTCTACCGCTCCCGATGTTATTTGTTTTTGTGTCTGTTTGTCTTTCTGTGTGATTCATGTTCGCTCTTTCACGAGCCTCGATCTTGTATACAAAAAAAAAAAAAAAAAAAAACAGCACCACTTGGTTGTGTGTGACATAAGGGTGAAAGGTGCGAAGAGAGCTCGGCGGGTGAAGTACCAACCGAGAATGAAGGTGTGGAGGTTGAAAGAGGTGACAGTAAGGGGGGCATTAAAAGAGAGGCTGAGTAGGGTCAAGGATGATGTGGTTGAGCTTGAAAGTGGTTGGATGTCAATGAAAGCTAGTGTGTTGGGAGCCATTGGTGAGGTATGTGGATGGACAAAAGGACCACCGAGGCACTCGGAAACATGGTGGTGAGATGATGAAGTTGGAAAGAGGATTGACGAGAAGAGGAAGAAGTTCAAGGAGTGGCAGAAGGCGAAGGGTACGGGAGCAGAAACAGCAGAGCATGAAAGTTATAAGGCAGCCAGGAAGGCTGCAAAGAAAGAGGTAGCAAAGGCGCAGGAGGCATGTAGGAAAATGTTCGGAGAACGCTTGGATTCGGAAGAGGGTCAGAACGCAGTATTCAGGATTGCAAAGCAGATAGCGAAAGAGAGGTGTGATGTGATGGGGGTGAGTTGCTTGAAGGATGAAGTGGGACAAATCGTTGTCGACCCAGATGGAATTAAAGGAAGATGGAAAAGATATATGGAAATGCTGTTGAATACAGAGAATGAATGGAATGGCAACATAGAGAGTAACCCAGTTTTAGGACCGGCAGAGAAGATAACAGAAGGAAGTTGAGGAAGCGATAAAAGCAATACAACAACACAACATGCATTTTAAAATGGCGATAAAAGCAATGAAGCGTAGAAAAGCGGGAGGCCCGACGGGAGTTGTGGGAGATATGTTGAAGGCAGCAGGAAGTTGGGGTGTGAAGAGAATGACAGAGATCTGTAATCTGGTGGTGAAAGAAGGCCGCATTCCAGTGGATGGGAACTGAGTACCCTCGTCCCTCTATACAAGGGGAAAGGTGACCCTCTGGAGTGTGGCTCGTACCGAGCGATAACGTTATTGGAGCATGGAATGAAGGTATTGGAAAGGGTGTTGGAGAGGAGGATAAGGAATAAAGTGAAGATCGACGAAATGCAGTTTGGATTTATGCCAGGAAGAGGAACGACAGACGCGCTTTTCATTGTGAGGCAGTTGCAGGAGAAGTACATGGAGAAGAGGAAGAAGTTGTTTCTTGGGTTTGTTGATCTGGAGAAAGCATTCGATAGGGTTCCATGCAAAGTATTGAGATGGGCATTGAGGAAGTTAGGAGTGGAGGAATGGTTGATCAGAGTAGTGATGGCAATGTACAAAAGAGCGCGCACAGCTGTAAGGACGAAGGACGGGAACAGTGGTGAGTTTGAGGTGAAGGTGGGAGTGCACCAGGGGTCGGTACTATGTCCACTACTATTTGTAGCTGTGATGGAGGTGCTGGCTCAGAACGTAAAGGAGTGTTTACCATGGGAGTTGTTGTATGCAGATGATCTGGTGTTGATTGCGGAAAGTGTGGATGGACTGAAGGAAAAGATGAACAAGTGGAAGGAATGCATGGAGACAAAAGGTCTGAAGGTGAATAAAGGAAAGATGAAGGTGATGGCAAGTGCTAAAGCATGTGGTGAGGTGGAAAGAACTGGGAAGTGGCCCTGTGCTGTGTGTAGGAAGGGTGTCGGAGTGAACTCCATTCAATGTACAATGTGCGCTGAGTGGGTTCATCAAAAATGTAGTGGGCTGAGAGGGTCATTAACCAGTGTGGCAGCTACATTCAAATGTAAGGTGTGCACAGAGGGAGCTGCAGATGGAGGAAATGTTGTTGGATCTTGGAGACGGCGTGAAGCTGGAAGGTGTGAAAACATTTTGCTACCTCGGAGACATGCTGAATGGAGAAGGTGGATCAGACTCGGCAACGGTTGCTAGAGTGAGATGTGCATGGAAGAAGTTTCGGGAACTGAGTGGCGTGCTGATGATGAGGGGAGTGTCGTTGAAGCTGAAGGGAAAGGTGTATGCTGCATGTGTGAGAAGTATTATGATTTATGGGAGCGAGACTTGGGTAATGAACGTAGAGCAGCAACGAAGGTTGGAAAGGGTGGAAATGTGAATGGTTCGACGGATGTGCGGAGTATTGTTGAGAGAGAGGAAGACAAATGATGAATTGCGAAAGATGATGGGAATAGAGCCTGTGATTGATGCTGTGAAGAGGAACAGGTTGAGATGGTTTGGTCATGTGTTGAGGAAGGATGAAAGTGACTGGTTGAGAAGAGTGATGGAAATGAATGTAGAAGGAAGTAGAGGACGGGGAAGACCGAGAGAGACTTGGCTAAAGATGGTGGAAGAAGAAATGCGGGCAAGGGGGTTAACAAGGAGAGATGCAGAAAATAGGGTAAAATGGAGAAGATTGTCATGGGGACCGCAAGGCTAACTCCCGCTCTAGGAGGGAAAATGGCCTTTAAAATGCATGTTGTTGTGTTGTTGTATTGGTTGGAGATTTCTGGGCTGAGGGATTGCTTTGAGGTGCTTACCCTGAGTAGTTTAGCATGGGTTGGAATCTTGCCAGATATAAACGGCCATCCTGGTTTTTTGCATGAACGGCGAGGCATCGATGTGTGTATCGTCCCAGTAAAGGACGTGAAGTTAGAGGACCATCTGCCAGTGCTGGGCGTGTTGGTGGATGTTAGATGCCATTACGTCTCTTGCACAGAGTTGGCAAGTTATTGCCGGTACCCTGAGCAAATTACAAATTCTTGCCAGTCAACAAAAGGATTGGTCAACCACTTTGTGAAAGACACTGGGCCACAACTGTTCCCACTGCCAGACCCCAATATATGGCAGAGGTTGCTGAAGAAGAAGATGATGTTTAAGGTTGTAAGAATGTCCATCGAGAAGTGCAAATGACAAGCGTCAGGAGATACCTGATCTGAGGAGAGGGATGCAATACATGGAATACCACTTCAACCAGACATATTAAAATATAATCTTCGTTTGCATATATTTGATCCATAACAAACGACGCAACAACAGCTTTGTGCAATATTACGTATATCAGAATAATACCACCAATACTGTCAACCAATACAAGGAACTTTGAGGAGGCCATTTCTCCCATAATGCCTGCTCTCAATAAACACCACATTAATTAAATTAATCATTTCATGTACAGTCACGTGAAAATGTAAGTACACCCTATGTAAAGTTTTGACTTTTTCAACATATTTCAACATACAGCAATTTGATCTTCATTTCAACAATATTGATAGGTAAAGGTGATATAATATAACAAATATCATGAAACATTTACATTTTGTAGTCCATTGTATAATTTAAACAAACATAAATGCAAATTTCGTATGTGGAAAAAGTAAGTCCACCCGTGGCTCCAATAGGTGGTATTGCCCCCTTTGGCAGAAACAACTTCAAGTAGGCATTTCTTATAACTGTCTACCAGTCTCTGACATCGACTGGGAGAAAATTTTGCCCACTCCTCCATGCAGAATTCTTTCAGCTGTGCGATGTTTGAGGGGTTTCCTGCATGCACAGCTCGTTTCAAATCCCCCCACAACATCTCGATGGGATTTAGATCTGGGCTTTGACTTGGCCATTCCAGAACCCTCCATTTCTTTCTTTTCAGCCATTCCTTGGTGGATTTATTGGTATGTTTAGGGTCGTTGTCCTGTTGCAAGGTCCACCTTCGGTTGAGCTTCAACTTTCCGACAGATGGCCTCACATTATCCTCAAGCACCCTCTGGTACAATGAAGAATTCATAGTGGATTCTATGATGGTGAGCTGCCTAGGCCCTGATGCAGCAAAGCTGCCCCAAACCATAAGTTTTCCACCACCATGCTTTACAGTTGGTATCAGGTTATTGTGGTCAAATGTTGTCTTTGGTTTTCGCCAAACATGTCTTCTGGTACTGTGGCCAAGTAGCTCTACCTTTGACTCATCTGTCCAGAGCACATTGTGCCAGAAGTGCTGGTCTTTGTCTAGGTGTTCATTGGCAAACTTTAGTCTTGCCCTGATGTTCTTTCTGGACAGCAAAGGTTTCCTCCTGGCACACCTCCCATGTCGATCAAATTTGTGCAGCCACTTTCTAAGGGTAGACTCATGCACTTTGACATCAACAGTGGCAAGAGCTATCTGTAGGTCCCGTAATGACATTCTGGTGTTCTTCGAGCCTTCTTTCAGCATCTTGCGGTCTGCTCTCGGGCTGAACTTGCGGGAGCGGCCTGGCCTGAACAAGTTGGCAGTTGTTTGGAATCTTCTCCACTTGTAGATGATCTTCCGGACAGTCGAATGATTGATTTCAAATTGTTTGGAGATCTTTGTAAATCCCTTCCCAGACTCGTAGGCATCCATGACCTTCTTTCTAAAGGCCTCAGAGAGCTCTTTTGATCAAGGCATGGTGACGCCGCACACTTCAACAACAAAGAGCAAACCAAACTAAATGTCTGAGGTTTAAATAAGACAGGTTCCTCCAAGATCCTCTCTAACGATGTTCTAAACATTTGCACCTGAGCTGGTGCACCTGATTCTAATTTTAGCTATTTGAATGAATGAATGGATGAATGATCGTTTTAAGGCCATTTTCCCCGCTAGAGTGGGGGTTAGCCTTGCGGGCCCCATGACAATCATGGTTCCCTGTTTGAGGCAATGTTTTTATGGCCGGATGCCCTTCCTGACGCCAACCCTTAGTCGCCTCTTACGATGTGCAGGGATATGGTGTACCTATTCTAAACCGGGGTACACACCGGGATCATTCATCCCAGCAAGCTGGTACTCAATTTGCCGACCTCGGAAGGATGACAGGCTGAGTCAACCCCCCTGGCGTTAATTCAGCGATCGACCAGGATTCGAACCCAGGATCCTAGGATCCCAAGCCGGCACCCTAACCGCTAAGCCAACACCAGGGTTAAAATATTTGAAGTAGTGATAAATGTAAGGGTGTACTTACTTTTTCCACATGCTAAATTTGCATTTATGTTTATTTAAATTATACAATGGACTACAAAATGTAAATGTTTCATGATATTTGTTATATTATATCACCTTTATCTTTCAATATTGTTGAAATGAATATCAAATAGCTGTATGTTGAAATATGTTGAAAAAGTCAAAACTTTACATGGGGTGTACTTACTTTTTCATGTGACTGTACTTATCACGGAGAAGGTGTTGGGTGTTGAGGTAGTGTTGGGGTGGTGTTGGAGTGTATGGAGATGAGAATATTGTGGAGGAGGGGCAGAAACATCACCAATGGATGAACAAACATCTGTTATGGGTACATCTCCTGGTATGGGGTGGCTTCTCTCATAAGGCTTCCTGACGTAAGACCCTGAGGCCGACAAGTCATGGACAACCCCGCCATCTAAGGTGATTAAAATCTGGCAGAGTCCCTGCGGCTAACTTTCACTTTACTTTCTCGGTGACTAATTAGTTACGTCAGATAGTGACTATGCTCTCGGTTCCCACCTTTATCTTTTTATTACATATGGCTGAGCGAAACTGTAGGTGGGATTCCGGCTGGACTAGCATAGTGAATCAGTGGGGCACAACCTCCCTTCCATTTATTGTATGCTACGTCTAACCAATGAAGGAAAGAGGGAATCGAGCAGGTTTGGAAACAAGAAATCTTGCATTAAACAGGCATGTATTTACAAGAGAATGCAGTGTGACATAAGAAACAATCCTATCCTTAGCATTCAATGAAACCCCTTGTACAACCGGCTTTAAATAAAATACAGGTAGGCGCCACGTTAATCCGGGGGAATTATATATAAAAGGGGACATAAAGGAAGCAGTTGGTGCATGTTGGTGACTCGTTCCTCACCTTCATGTAAACAGGCTTGGCCCCGTAGGGCTCAATGAGGTGTCGATGCAGGTGGATGCATGGTGCAAGTGAGACGTGTGCTGTCGTGGAGTGTATTGTGTGGTGCTTAGCTCTGAAAATAAATGTTGGAGTTCTTGTGTCGTTCATTTAACGTTTGCTGTTGCTGTTTTTGTTGAGTACATGCATTCCCAGGAAATTTTGCACAGGGATATAAAGGTAACCAACTACACCGGTGCAGACCGTGATACTGTTACGTGTTCCTCCCCGACCTCCTGGTCTCGGTATACCTCTGAACCCCGAGAGCCACGGCAGAAAAATATGTTATTCCATGTCAAAATCAATATTGAAACCACACCAATGGTTATCAACAAACAAATGATATATTAAAAATCACACAGGAATAACGATACAACAATGATAGCAATCAACAATACAATCAATATATCTTGAGATGGTACCATCTGCTAAAGTAACATAACTCACTGCGCTCCCAGTGAATGGAAACGAACACCCCTCAATGTCTCTAGAACTCAAAGGTGATCCCGGCGATGAGGCGAAGAGGCGATGAGGCGAGTAATGAGGTATAGGCAGAGCAAACCCACAGCAAACTGGTGGCGAAAAGGGAAATCCCAAAGGTGCGAACCAGACATTCACAGTTCAATCAGCGAACCGCAGCTTAATCTTCGAACGCTGCTTTGTGCACACACATCCCTGGCAGACGACCGGAGGGTGAGAAAAGTTGACGCGTAGCAAACCTTTTTCAGTGAACCACGCGCGAGGTTCAAAATGGCCGACGGCTCTTAGGTGAGTCGAAGTGACCTGGCGGGGGATTCTTCAAAACCTCAACGCCTATACCTGACTACGCAGGTTTCTCAATCCTACACCGATAACACCAATCGCAGGAAATTCCTTTCAAGGACTCAAAGTTCACTCGCGACGTTCGCTCGACCACACTCGCTACGGAGCTTCGAGACACGCGTCTTCTCCGACTTTTCTCCTCACGCCCTACCCTCTTCCTCTTCTCTCTCGTCGTCTTCCGGTTCTCGATCCGGTTTCCTGTTTCATTTAAAATATTAACCCTTGGCCTTTTAACAACAATAACCTTACCTTTTAACAACAATAACCACCATTTCCTTCAAACGCCAATCATAATAATACATAACCAGAAATGTTTCAAATGGATGAAAACCACCATCGGAAGTGACGAATCCGAAACACTTCCCCCCCCCCCCCCCTCAAGAAAGTTTGAACACAGCGAAAACATTCTTTGCAGGCACACCCTTTAAACAAACAACAGTAAACTCACCACCAAATTATCAATTCCCGTGAGCAACAATTATCAATCTCCCAAAAATAAAGCGACAAAATTTCACACAACCCCCAGAGATTTCCAAAGTTAATTCACTCTGGACAAAGCATCAGCAACGACAGTGTCCCTGCCCTTAACACGTTCAATTTCCCAGTGGGACTCCCGCAAAGCCAAACTCCATCTCATCACCCTCTGATTTTACTTTTCGTTTCTTTTGAATGAAGGTTAAGGGGTTGTGATCAAAAACCCAAAGGCCAGCAAATCTATAGCACTTTTCCCGGGAGGCCGAGCTGAAAGCCAGGTTCCATGTTGGTTGGGTGGTGAGGCCTGGAAGTATTCACGACATGGACGCCTTTAGGAACGTGGAGTTCACGGTTAGTCAGTGCAGGAAAGTTCACTACATGGGCGCCTTTAGGAACGTGGAGTTCACGGTTAATCGGTGTAGGAAAGCTCACTACATGGACACCTTTAGGAACGTGGCGTTCACGGTTAATCCGTGTCGGAATTTTTGCTCGGCTGCTCCGCAGCATTCAGTGATTCAACTCTTTCTAACTTTTGTAATAATCACGGTTGGACCGCTTGCCACTGTAGTCACGTGAATAGCGGTCTCCTTCTCGGCCACTACCCTGATAATCATTCCTTCGGGAGCTGCCGTAACTCCGGGAGCCTCCATAGTAATATCGACTGCGGCCACCACCAAAACTACCGCCACGTTTTCCTCTTCTGTAGCCCCCTCGACGCCTACGGCCTGCCTTCTCTACGGCTATGGTCCGACCATCCAAATCCTTGCCATTCCAATCCTTCTCTGCCTCTTTGGCGTCCTTTGTGTTTTCAAATGTGACAAAGCCAAACCCTCTTGACTTTTGCGTTTCCCTGTCCTTTACCAGCCACACTTACAAAAGCGGTCCATATTTGCTGAAGGCAGAGGTCAGAACGTCTTCCTTTGTTTTGAAGTTCAGTCCACCTACAAATAGCTTGCCAAATTTGCCGCCATCTCTGACTGGTGTGGTGTTATTTTCCCTACTGGGCTTTTTAACAACCATCGGGTCACCACAAACTTGACCACCGGCCAAATCATTCCCGATAACAAAAGATACTCCCTCTACAGGAAGAGTGGCTTGTAAACCTACGGTGACCGGTCCTGACACCAAATCAGACTCCAAATGGATGACATGAAGTGGAGCTCTAACACAGTCACCAATCCCCTGTAAACGAACACTATCACCAGACGCCGTCTCCTCTGACAATGGCAAAATGCCTTCAAGCATTAAAGATTGATGTGCTCCTGTGTCCCTCAATACCCTAGCAGGTCTCTTAGTGGGGCAGATATGTAACAAAAATTGCACGAGATGTTCACATCCGGCAGAAAGTTTGAAATTTTGCATACAGGGGTATTTTGACATGCTGAGTTCAAAAATTGGCGGATCCAAGAGGTCTGACCAATGGACAGGCCGCCATCTTGAATTCCAATATTGCTGCCAAGACGAAATGTTGATAATCCCTATCTTGGGTTCTAAATGACCTGTGGTGCTCAAATTTTGTACACAAGGGTATGTTGACATGCTGAGTTCAATAAGGCAATAATTTGAAATGTCTGACAAATGGTATGGCCGCCATTTTGAATTCCAATATGGCCGCCAAGACGAAATGTTGAAAATCCCGGGTTCTTTGCAAAAGCAATACCAATTCAATGGATCCCTAGTTGACAAATCATATAACAAGTCAAAGAGCTCATTTCAAAGTATATTTCGTACCAGTTGGCAGCCGTAACATGCTGCAAGCTTTTTTCCATCCGTTTTACTTCTCCTACTGCTCATCTCGGAAGCATTGTCCAGAGCAGAAACATAGTTCTGTGCATGGTAGATTAGCAGCAGAACATTTGCAATTTCCAGCACACCGTTTTTTACACTTGCACTTGATCAGCTCTCGGCACCCTTTTGACGCCTCTGGCATTACTGTCCAAAATGGATGCCAGACATCATCTGCATTTTTAGCCCATCCCCAATCTGCAGGTGAAGGCAGCTCTGGGTTAGCAATTTGGGACTGTCCCCAGATGTGACCGGCCTGAAAGACTGCCCTCTTCACATGTTGACGCAGTGCCTCTTTTGTCGGTGGAATATTTTCCGATTGCCGATTTCCCTGAGCAAACAGCTGCTTGCGTGCTTTGTTCACTTTCTTCAGAGGGGAAGTTCTACTGTACAGAACAACGAAGAACCTCTCTATGTTGTCCATGTCATCATCTGTTACTTCCGCTGGTGCATGTGAGAGATGATTGAAGACCTCCCCCAAGTTTGGCATGGAATTCCATATGCTCCACACAGTCTTTTTGCCAATCCCACATATGGCAGAAACAGTATCGCATCCGGAAACAGTATGCAGGAATAGAAGCCCCCATGAGCGTTCAGGGCCAATGCGAGTCGCAATAGTGTGAGCAGCAATGTGCCTGAAATAGTTTCCATGTCCAAATGCCAACCACATTGCACAACCGTCCATAATGCTTGCCATTGCGATAGCCAACACAACCACATCCGTGTCTGTTGCATGAATGACGATACTTCTGTACCCCTGCTGATATGCATGCCAAGCATGTAGCATCATTCGTGAATCAGCCTCTTCATGCGTACATGGTTGAATTTGAGAAACATCAGAAGGGGGCTTTGATTTAACCTCTTCTTCTAAGGTTGTAAGAAGTGTTTTTCCCTCTGGAATAGGCATCGTTTGCAGGGAATCAGCAAGGAAACTGAATAATGTCTTTTTGTTGGAATCTACACGAAGGAAGCTGCTCCAGTTTCGTGGCACGGATGTCTGTTCAGTCACATGGAGTGGTATGCCAGTGCCACGACCAAGCCTGGTGCCTTCTTTGAGACTGTCCGTTCTGTAGGTGTCCCACACCACATCAACACGCATCACAGTCCCCTCATTAAACTTTCGGGCAATGTACGGAAGGACCTGTTTCTGTGCATAGTCACCAAATGTCCTGATCACACTGTTGCACTTCTTAGGCTCCAAATGATGGACTAAGGCAGCCCCATCGAAAATACGAACTTCTCCTTTGGGCGCATCACGAGGACGTTGTGCTAAAGCTTCCAAACAGGGCAAAAGATCAGCCTTGCCGGTTGGTGGCCGCATTGTATTGATACCTTCAGCCAATGCAGGTGGCCACCCATGACACTCATATTCATAAAATGTGTTAAGATCACCATCTCTAGTTTGGCAAGAAATGTACATTCGTGAGAAGAGCTCCACATTACTTTTCATACGTGTAATCTTCGCCTCAGACTTTCCAGGTGTTTTCTTGGGCTTCAATTTCAACAGTGGCAGATTGTTCTTTGAAATGCTATCATAGAAATTGTCAGAAGGATCCTTGATTCGCTGCCCCACAAATCCGTCAAATTGTGTTTTGCCAGTGTCCTCCATGGATCGCACTGCGGCTATCACTTCATCAGGCATGATGACCTTTGTGTCAAGCACATACAAGTCATTACTGTCTTCTGCAAACGGGTTTCCAAGTTTTTCAAAGGAACTGATTGCATTATTGAGATCTGATGCAAAGGATTTCTGGACACTAGGCAATTGTTCGTGGTGGCAGACATCAGTTTGCCTCTGTCTTTGAAACTGGTCCTCAAACTCATTCAGGATTCTGGCTATTTCTGCACCAGCTACCATCCACCGGCGAAGAGCCCCTTCATTCTCAGTAATTCCAATGACTCCACCATCACCTTTCACATAAGCGTTCTGCTGTTCGTGTATCTGATCATGTGCCATAGCAGAGAACTTGTGTGATGACTTCTGAGTGACAAAGTTCCCCTTGACAAATTCACGATGGATGTCCATGGAATCGTTTGAAAGTTCCTGAAGGTCTGTTACATGCACTGTCAACCATCTGGCGTAATGGTAATGGTCCATGGCAAACATCCACGGAATGATCGCCGTGAGAGTCTCCACATAGAGCGTGTAGTTGGCTTCCCGTTGTGATCTTATGAATGCCAAGAGAAGACACTCCAACTGCAGGACTTTATTCCAGTAGCAAAACTGGGGGTACTTTGTAGCCATCTTCTTGCTCCAAAGATCAAATGATTGTAAATCTTCAGTTTCACATGTTTTCCGGTAGTCATCGTATGCCTTTCGCTGCAGAGCGTACAACGCCGCTACTGTGACTTGGTGTGCCCATTGTGACCTCGATATTTGCGAACCTTTGTGAAGACTATCTGCTCTTCCCTCTGTTGTTACACCAGCACTGGTCATTACACTTGCCCAGCCACTCCCCTCCAGGAAGCTGCCGATCGCTTTCAACAAGGCCATCTCTACATGAAGTCCTCCCATCATCACAACAAACTTGTCTTCACCATATATACCTGGCCAAGTCCATTGAATCTTCTTTGCAATTGCATAGAGTGGTTGATCAACGGTCAGAACTGGAACTTGTCCGGGGTTTACTAGTTCTGTCGCCTGCTTGATTAAATTAATTCCATGCTTCACCATTGCCAATGTGTGAGCACTCTCGCGGAACAGAGGTAGCAGTCCTGTAATTGCAGGAGGCCGAGGAACTTCAACCTGCAGATTTGCCATGTATGCTGACCAGGAGATATTATCTTCACTCTCAAGACCTTCCTTCTCCTGCAGACTTTGTACAAACGAAAGCCACTGACTTTCTATGTCCTGTATTCCGGAGGACACACTTGGAGTGGATGGACCTTTTGGTTTTCTTGGAATGGGATTATTAGTTGGAAATGTTTCAGGAGGCACATCACTGTAAGATGCAGGAAGGGCGGCTATGGTTTTGGAGCGCTGTTTGTTCTCATTCTCAGTGACATTCTCATGATTTCGAATGCTGCCACTTTTGTCATGTGAAACATGTTGTGTCAGTGATAACGCGGTTCCATGAAATGAACTTTGTGCTGATGCTGATGATGGATTGTGATCTATGTTGTCTAGGTTGCCTGTTGTGAATATTCCACTTCGCAATTTTGTTGGACACACAACGCCGTCATGTTTGTATATTTCTATGACTCTGTTGGCCTCATCTGTGGATACCTCCAGTATGCGATCATAGGAGAAACACAAACCATGTTGAAAAAGAACGTCAACGAGATCCCGTTTCCTTGTTTTGCTATGAATGAGAAGACCCAGGTAAAGTGGCAGTGATGTTTCACGTTTCAAATTGTGACGTACTGCTGTAGTTTCCAACCTTCCTCGTTTCATAGTGTTGAATGTTACAAGTTGAGTTAAGGATTGCACAGAGACGCCTCCCTTGTTGTTTGCGTTTTGTTTTTGTATGTTTGTACCAGCAAGAATCATTTCCATCAACGCTGCCAATGATGGTGGTGAGTTGTTATATGATTCGTTAACTAGGGATCCATTGAATTGGTATTGCTTTTGCAAAATATCTTTGCGCACAATCTGGGCAGCTCTCATGAGAATGACCGCGTCGTTGTCAGAGCTTTGTCTACAAGCATGCAATAAAGCTTCACCAATGTCCTCTTTGAATGACAGTGCCACTTCATGGTTGCTCTTATGTGCCTCAAGTTGCGGAAGGTGTCTGAGAAGCTTGTCCTTAAGGTGAGTTGAATGAATCCTCTTTGAGATATCACCTCCCAGTTGTGCCAGACGTTCTGTATAAAGCTTTGTGAGATCGGCTAACTTGAAAGTGTAACTGTCATCTGTACACTTCATTTCTTCCAAATAGGCTATCAATTCGGCCAAAGCTACTGATTCTGGTGGCATATTTTCACTTGAACTGGCTTCCTCATTCTTTCTTACAAATGATCTGTATCGAGTGTGGAGAACAGTCATGCACTTCTTGTGATAAACAGCATCTGATGCCGTCATATCACCTACAGACAATCTAGCCAGGAGTTTTGTATCCCTCAATTCTGTTGCCATCAATCGAACATTGGAATCTACATTTTTTGTTGCCGCTCTGTGGACTATTTCTTCATTACTGATAATGCTATCACAAAAGAAACATGTGCTAGCAGTACTCTGTTCAACGGATGGAGATTTGAAACTTGTTCTGAGTCTTTTCTTAACAGGCGAGTAAGTTTCTTCACCAAGTTTAAGGTCTGAACTTTGCTTTCTTTCCCTTGTTTCAGCCCTGGCCACACGAGAGCTGCTGCACTGCACATAACAGTTTTTGTGCCATTTGGCAGCATGCGCAGCTAGGGTTTCTGCAATACCGCAACCATCATCTAGTCGGGAAATGTTTATCTCGCAAGGCAAGGCACCTAAATCATTCAATGCCTTGAGATTTTGAGCAAGATTCTCGTAGACGTCTAGACACGTCTGATTACTGCCCTTACGTGCATCTCTTAGTGGTTCATTTTCAGAACGTTTCTGGCAAAGAGCGCAAATGTTCCAGTCTGTTGGCATTGGAATTGTTGACGATGTTTTCTTTGATTTCAACATTGGATCTGAAAGAGAAAAAACATAAAAAAAATAAATTATTGGAATGTCATGTGAATGTTCAGTTCCGGCAGAAAGTGTTAAATTTCACATACAGGGGTATTTTGGGGCGCTGAATTTCCCAAATTTCTACTGCCTTCGACAAAATTACAAACCCATCAGTAGATTTGAGATGCAACAATTTTCCAGTTATCATAATAATGCTCAAATGATTTAACATTATGACATTACCGTACACTGTGCTATTAAAGCAATGAAAACATCGATGTTTGTCTTGGCGGCCATATTGGAATTTAAAATGGCGGCCATACCGTTTGTCAGACATTTCAAATTATTGCATTATTGAACTCAGCATGTCAACATACCCTTGTGTACCAAATTTCAGTGCCACAGGTCATTTAGAACCCAAGATAGGGAATTTCAACATTTCGTCTTGGCGGCCATATTGGAATTCAAGATGGCGGCCGGTCCATTGGTTAGATCTCTTGGATCCGCCAATTTTTGAAATCAGCGCCCCAAAATACCCCTGTATGCGAAATTTCACACTTTCTGCCGGAAATGAACATCTTTTTCACATATCTGCCCCACTATCTGGTTAGTCGAGTCTCCATCCAGTGACACAAACCCCTCTGAAATAAATGGTCGGTAACCCTTTTGAGGGCGATTTCTCACATTTGCCATTGCATTCGGAGTTGTATTAGTCGAACTCCGCTCCTGCTTTTCCTTTTCCAGAGCATAACAATGGGACATCAATTGTCCAGGTTTATGGCAAAAAGCGCAAGTAGGCCTGGAGGAGAACCTCCTGGTTTGCCTCGAGCCCCCCGGAAGATAGGTGTGTCTTGGAACCGTACGGTCTTCTGATTTCTAAAAGTTGTGGTATCAGAGTTGTCCTCATAGTCATCTCGAGGCCGCCCCCATGAATTTTCGTTCTCCGCACCGGATGTACCATAGCTCCCCTATTTAAGTCTAGGCGAGAAGTTAGGTTTGTGGAACCCCATCCTGTGTGTTAACGCATAGTCATCTGCCATGGTTGCTGCCTCATACAACTTTGGTACTTTCCTTTCCTCCAGATGTACTTTAATGTCCTCGTGGACACACTGTTGGAATTCCTCCAACAGGATCAATTGTCGCAATAGTTCGAAGTCTTTCCAACCCCTTTTGAATCACACCACCGATCAAACATGGTTTCTTTCATTCTGGCAAACTCCACATGGGTCTCACTCTCCCTCTTCCTGGCATTCTGGAATTTTTGCCGGTAAGCTTCAGGGACCAATTCATAGGCTTTGAGAATGGTTTTCTTCACTATCTCATAATTTGCACATTGGTCAATTGGTAAAGCCAAATAAATATCTTGAGCTTTACCCACCAGAACACTTTGCACTAACATGGTCCAGGACTCCTCAGGCCATTTTAGCAGTTGAGGCACTTTCTCAAAGTGTGAAAACAAAATTGGCTACCCCCTTTTCATTGAAGGGTGGAACCAGCCTCACATGTCTGCCAACATCCCAGGTGTTCTGACGAGGTGTCGAACCAGTCGGCATGGATGGTACCTCTCCCCGTTCTTTCATTAAATCCAGCTCCTTGAGTTTAATTTCCTGCTGAAGCACCATTTCACGTTCCTTTAACTCCCTTTCGGCTTTTCTCTCCTCTGCTTCGAGTTCCCTTGCTGCTCTCCTTTCCTCTGCTTTTTTTCTCTTCTCTTCTCTCCGAGTTCTTGTTCCTGTGCGGCTCTTCTTTCCTCGAGTTCTCTTTCAACTCTCCTTTCCTCTGCTTTTTTTCGCTTCTAACCTTTCCTGGTTCTGCAATTGCATCTCCAGTTTCCTGAGCTCCACATTTTCTTGTTCCTCGGGTAACCAATCCAAGGCTCCCTCTTCCCATGTTCCTTGTCCCACCAGAGATTCTATCACCAATCTCTGCATCTCTGCTTTCCTCATATTCGCTCGGACCTCCAAGCTAAAATATCTGGCCAATACCAAGAGGTCCGATTTTTTTAATGCTTGGAACTGTGCCTCACTAGGGGACGCTGCAAACTTTTCGGCGTCAAACACCATGGTGACTATCAGTTAACACCATGGTGACTATCAGTTAACACCTGTTAACCTTCACACAAAAATTTTCCGATTGTTTGAAAAATTTGGGAATGTTGGAAAAAAATTTCCAAATTTGGGAATTCTGGAAATGTTGGGGAATTCTTTCCCGGACAAAATTTAGGGAATTTTTCATCCCGGACGAAGACCCAATTTCGAGCCCACGAGTCAATTGGACGAGCCCCCAATTTCTGTTACGTGTTCCTCCCCGACCTCCTGGTCTCGCTATACCTCCGAACCCCGAGAGGAGCCACGGCAGAAAAATATGTTATTCCGTGTCAAAATCAATATTGAAACCACACCAATGGTTATCAACAAACAAATAATATATTAAAAATCACACAGGAATACCGATACAACATTGATAGCCATCAACAATACAATCAATATATCTTCAGATGGTACCACCTGCTAAAGTAACATAACTCACTGCGCTCCCAGTGAATGGAAACGAACACCCCTCAATGTCTCTATAACTCAAAGGTGATCCCGGCGAAGAGGCGATGAGGCGAGTAATGAGGTGTAGGCAGAGCAAACCCACAGCAAACTGGTGGCGAAAAGGGAAATCCCAAAGGCTCGAACCAGACGTGCACATTCACAGTTCAATCAGCGAACCGCAGCGTAATCTTCGAACGCCGCTTTGTGCACACACCTCCCCGGCAGACGACCGGAGGGTGAGAAAAATTGACGCGTCGCAAACCTTTTTCAGTGAACGACGCGTGAGGTTCAAAATGGCCGACGGCTCTCACGTGAGTCGAAGCGACCTGGTGGGGGATTCTTCGAAACCTCAATCCCTATACCTGACTATGCAGGTTTCTCAATCCTACAGCGATAACACCGATCGCAGGAAATTCCTTTCAAGGACTCAAAGTTCACTCGCGACGTTCGCTCGACCACTCTCGCTATGGAGCTTCGAGACATGCATCTTCTCCGACTTTTCTCCTCACGCCCTGCCCTCTTCCTCTTCTCTCTCGTCGTCTCCCGGTTCTCGATCCGGTTTCCTGTTTCATTTAAAATATTAACCCTTTGGCCTTTTAACAACAATAACCTTACCTTTCAACAACAATAACCACCGTTTCCTTCAAACCCCAATCATAATAATACATAACCAGAAATGTTTCAAATGGATGAAAACCACCATTGGAAGTGACGAATCCGTAACAATAAGTTCTGCGTGACACTGCAATGAAAAACATTTTTTGGTGGAGGAAAGGAAGGAATGGGAGTGGGAAGTGGGAATCACTAGAATGCACATTATGAAGTTGTTTAAACATTCTTTATTCAAGAAGAAGGTTAATTGTCATACCGGATACCGATACCACTGGATTGGACTAAACATTTACGGAGAGAGAATTGGGGTCTCCTTCCCACTCCGAATCCACTCCCACAGATATGCTACCCAGACAGAAACCATACTTGGGGTACACTTAGGCAACATGCAAACTTTGAGTATTTTTTTAAAAGTTTTTGAAGACTATATATAACGAGAGCAATGTGACTGCGTCGCCAATATGCATCCAAGCAGTCCCACAATGGGTAGATGCCCTCGTTCACTGTCCTAAAAATAAAAAAGTTTGATTTAAATCCCTTCAGCTGTTTTCAAGTATCACATTTTCACCAGCCATGACAGGTTTCACATCGATCGGTGAAGCGGTTTCAGAGAAGGATTTTTTTTTAAATATTGGCTTCAAGCTAATATGGCTGCCACGCCACGTTTTTCTATCCAAGATGCTGCCAAACCACGTGACCTACGACATCGGCATTTTCAAACTATATGCAACAATGGTGTTAGGTGATATTTATAAAATTTCGCATCGATAAGGTAAGCGATTTCAGAGATATAATTATTTAATATTTTCCTTTATCCAATATGGCTGCCACACCACGTGACTAATGATGTTTTCTTGATCATCTTTTAATCGCAATGCCTAGTCAATGACGCATGTAAAATTTTGAGTCAATTTATTTGGTATTTGGGGAGATGTTTTTTTTTTTAACGGTTTTAGGTTAAATCCAATATGGCTGCCAAACCATGTGACCTATGATGTCACAAATTTAATATATCAATAAAAAGGGGTCATAGATCATGCGCATGCAATTTCAGATTTATAGGATAAGGAATTCAATTAAAACATTTTTGGCTGGGATACCACTTCACCAATGATGACATCATTATCATGCTTTTGTTCTCCATTGGGAGTACTTGACAATGTGCCAGGTTTCAAATTTTTCCATTCAGCGGTTTCTGGGAAATATTTTTAAATAACTTGCGTTTAATCGAATATGGCTGCCATACCACATGAACTATGACGTCACAATTATCATAAAAACATTCTGCATGGGTGCCACTCCTACCCTCAAAGTTTCGTCTCAATCGGGCATGTGGTTGCTGAGAAAAACAAGGTTTAGCCCGTACGGATGGATGGACGGACAACCCGAAAACATAATGCCTCCGGCCACCTTCAAGGGTGGAGGCATAAAAAAACTATTTTCCCCAAACAAGGCTGAAAGCCACTACATGTAAAGAGCTACAAGGAAAAAGAAGAAGAAAAACTGGCCAAACCTTCATCTAGTCCTGAAAAGAGGAAACCTCTTCACAGGACCACTGTGCAGGATGGGGTAACTCGGCCAGTGGAAAAATTAATTTTCCTACCCCCATTGGGTGTATTTCAAAAGACCCCATGTCCGTACTGGAATGCTGTTGGCTACTGAAGGGAGCTCATCGACCCTTTGTCAGGTGTTGTTTTTAGTCCTTGCAGGGTGTCACAGTCACCCTCCCCGCTAGCAAAGCTCTCAGGTACTCAATGACTTGCATCTTTCCAGGCAGACACTTTCCCATTCACAGCCACTCTTGGGTTCCGATCACTCCTCCAGTTAGTTCTTTGTTTAAACTTCTGAAAGTTTAGATGCAGTACATGCATTACACTTTCCTCGTCCATCCAATCTTGAACTTTCAAAGTCAGCGCTCGCTAATGTGGAGGATTGCTGGAAGTGAGCACTGTATTTGAAATTTGCATTTTGATGAAATGTTGGGCTGTTTCGACTCCCCATTAAAGCACTTCCTTCTTTGAGATGCAGATAGATCTTCTTTAGTCCAATGCACGTGGCTGTGGAAAGCATCATTTGCAGGCAGGTTTAACGTACATCCGAAGAAAGGCACACACATTGATGAATCATCCTTTCTGTGAATTACCAGGATGGCAGCATATTGCTGAGCAGGGATTCTATCCCAGGCTAGACAGCTCAGAGGTGAGTGTAGCAGCTAGCGACACGAAGGGGAAAGAAAAAAGTGTGGTTTAAAAAAATATATATTTAGTGATCTTCACCCCCTCTTTACCACGTGACATTTATTGGCTTCATTGTCAACTGCATTTGAAGATGCTTGGTAGGGTAGCACAGGGTAGTGGTGTTGTTTGCTGTCTGAATGTAGAAAACACAAATACCTGATGCAGTCTGATTTTCACCTGCCTGACTGCATTTTTATTCTCGCATTGTTTCTTATTTGTGACATTTATTTAACGACACCTTTGCAAAATCTTTATTTTCTGCAGGTATGCTGAGCCGAGAGTGATAAATGTATCTGTTGATGAAGAGGATGCTGAACCCCAAATCACAAATATATCTGCTGATGAAGAGGATGCTGAACCCCAAGTCACAAATATATCTGCTGAGGAAGAGGATGCTGAACCCCAAATCACAAATATATCTGCTGATGAAGAGGATGCTGAACCCCAAGTCACAAATATATCTGTTGATGAAGAGGATGCTGAACCCCAAGTCACAAATATATCTGTTGATGAAGAGGATGCTGAACCCCAAGTCACAAATATATCTGTTGATGAAGAGGATGCTGAACCCCAAGTCACAAATGTATCTGCTGAGGAAGAGGATGCTGAACCCCAAGTCACAAATGTATCTGCTGAGGAAGAGGATGCTGAACCCCAAGTCACAAATATATCTGCTGAGGAAGAGGATGCTGAACCCCAAGTCACAAATGTATCTGTTGATGAAGAGCCGCCAACTGGTGAGTTTTGAGAATTGATCATTTCACAAAATAAATTATCGTCTCATTGACAAGTACAACAAGAGAGACCTGAAAATGTTTGTTGTTGATTTGTTTATTTTTCAATTTGCTTGTGGTGGCTGCTTGTTCGTCATGACAGTGACACAAACAACTTCCTCTCATCACAGTAACCTTTTCCGTGAATGCTCCAAACTTGTTTTGATCCTCCAGTAATGCCATGGTGGTGTTTTATCAGCTTCACTCGGTCACAGGTGTAACTAAAGTGCAGAGGGACCCACACTGAGCATCACCTGAACCAATACAAAACAATACTGATTGGCCTTCTCAGCCAACGGTGTCTTTTGCTAAGTATGAAAATGGAAGAAGACTTCTTTGTCTGATTCTAAAATATTGTTATGAATTTGGTAGAGCAACATCTAGAGCTAGGTAGATCTGAATAGGTAGGTATTCGACTGTCGTGACAGGGACTCTACATGTAATAAGTTCTTGATGTTGAGGCGTTTGTCGGGGTAAGATGTATGATTGTGGATCTACCTGGAGATTCGAGTGTTAAATAGTGAGGGATTAAAGGTAACGCCCCTGTGAGTTTCACCTAGTAGTCAAACCTTTGTCCATTATGGCACTGCAAACCACATAAACATTAGTTAGGTCCTTAGCGCAACATTAAATAATTCCTTTCCCTGACAATGACTTCGGAACAAATGGACAGGAAACCAGGCCAAAAATACCGCCACAATTGGCCGCCACCGTTTACACCTCCAAGGCCTACAAACCTCGCCTGGCACGTGTTACAACACAAGGACCGCGGGGTCGGGGATGGGAGCGTGGATCGATGCCGCGGAGGGCGTGACCTGGGCGAGCCGGCGAGTTGGGAGGCTATTATTGGCTGAGGAGTGCGCCAATGTGACGTCATCGGCGAGAGATATTATCGACGGTCGGACGCCATTTTAGGGCAGTTGGCAGTTGGCAGTTGGCACTCAGCAGTGGCAGTCAGCAGTTGGCACTCAGCAGTTGGCACTTGGCTGCCAGCACTCCCGCAGAGAGTCGAGTCGAGTGGAGTTCAAAGGAGTCCTTCCTGTCCCTGGTCAAGTGGAGTTCGTTTGCTTTGTGCAGCCCTGCATTGGACCGTTGGAGCAAGGGAGCTCGTGGTGTGGGCGTGCCGTGAACCGACGAGGCCTGGTGGAGCTTGGAGGCGGACGGAGAGGGCCGCGGGGCCGTGTTACACTGAAGACGAAAGGAGCCAGATAAGCCCGATCTCCGCGTTTACACTTTACATGACAAGACGTGTGATTTTCGTATTAACCTCCCTCGTATCGTGTTTGATATCTGTTGTGTGTGGGATCCCAATTTAGGCTTATTAGAGTTATTAGTATTACCGGCGCGGGCTTTTTCACTGTCTTTACTTTTCAATAATAAATCCTTGTATTATTTTCTGTATATATCTGAACGCAGTTTCCTGGGTGTTTCATTTTAATAGATAAGGCTGCGGAGCTTGCTGTGTCCACCATTCCGCGCGTTTAACTTTGTGTTGAGTTGGAATCCGCCATTGAGTTTTCGCCCCGGGAGTGTAAAGTCTCGCAATCGGCCATCCGTAACTGTGGTGTTAATCACGGTTGCGTAACAAGTGGTGTCAGGAGTGTCGGATTCGAACCCGTCGGACAAATTTTTTTGTCCGCGGTGAGACATCGACACGGTCGGGCGTACATTGCGCCCGACGTTCGAACGCAAAATTTTTATAGGCGAGGCGGAGAAATTTAGTAATCAATTGGGCATACGGAGCGCGATATCGCGTCTTCGTCAAATTTAAATTGTTTCAGGAATTATTAAAATAAATACGCGCGCGGGAAACAATCTTCCGGAAAGCGGATGTTGGAGATTGATGAGATGGAAGTACGCAGCGAGGCCTCCGTCAGCGTTGGGAGTGAGCCGGAAATAGGGGAATTTGATGTAGAGGTGAGCCTTGGAACCTCCCTCGTCCCGAGCACCAACTTATCCCCCTCCCCTACCGGGGAGTCGGGAACAAGTGGGACGGCCCCGATAGATCTCCAGACCATAGTAAATTTAATAAATGCTCAGAGGGCCGAGGGTGAGCCAAACCTTGCAGAAATTCGGGGAATAAATGATAAAATTGACGGGCTGGAAAATAAAATGAGTAATGATATGGGAGAAATGAAAAGTGGGTTGGAAAAAAAAATTGAAGGGATGGAAAATAAAATGGAGTCCCAGGGGAATGAATGGAGGGAAGGAATGAAGGGAATGAGTGATCGATTGGAGGAACAAATTGAAGGGATGGAAAATAAAATGGAGTCGCAGGGGAAGGAATGGAGGGAAGGACTGAAGGATATGAGTGACCAAATTAATGGATTAAAAAGGGAAATGGCAATTGTGGTAAGTGTACAGGTGAGCGGAGAATGTCCACAGTTCGATGGGGAATGTGTACAGGTAGATGGGGAATGCCTGCAGGTAAACGTGGAGTGTCCACAGGTGAGCGGGGAAGGAAATTTGGAATGTGAGAGTTGTAATGAGGAATGTTTCCCACATTCTGGCCTGGTTGTTTATCGGGACCGTGTGGATGTCACAACACCCCAACCGGGGGATGAATTTGGAATTGTGCAGCACCAGGGCGGTGGTGCGGAGCAAGAGGGGGTAGAGTTTTTGGGGGTCCATGCGATAGAGCCGGACCGGGTATTTATTGGGGATATTGATCAAAGCCTGGCGGGGCCAGGAATGATTTGTGGAAATGATGAGGATGAGGATGATTCGATCCAGCGGCTGGAGACCTGTGACAGTCCCATGGAGGTAGAGCTTGTCCAGGCCCAAAGGAGTCTGGGGGAAGAGGTGAGTTGGTCCAAGGAGGTGGTTGGAATGACCGAGGGGACGCTCACCGTACACTGCTATTTGGAAACAGAGGCTCCAAAATTGGACAACCATTTGGGGGAGTGTGTTGGCTCCGGGCTGGATTTGGATCTTGGAGAATCGGGAGATAGAGCTTCTGGAGATTTGGTCCCTGTAGGGAATTTGGATCAACTGCAGGGAGGGGCAGAACAACCGGGGGCAGAGGTTGTTCCCTGCAGCTGCGGTTTGGCAGTGGGAATGAAAATTTGTAAAAGAAAATTTAAAATAAAATTACAATGGGAAATTGATTTGGAGCAGCCATGGTGGGGATTGGTCCCCGGGCTGCGGGATTTGGACATGGAGAGGTCATGGGTGATGGCCTCGGGCAAAAGTTGCCTCTTTCAAAATTTGGGTATGCCGGCCAGCTGGGGGGCTGTGATGGCGAGTTTTGGATGTGGGGTCCAGCCTTGGGTGTCGAGGTACGACCTGGGTCCCACGGGGGGCCTGGTGGAGTGTGGCGTCCCTTGTCCATCGGGGCGCCATCCGAGCCGGCGGCTCGGGCCGGCAGGGTCACCTGACCCTGGTGGGGGTTAAGACCTCCAGGGAGGTCCGAGGTGGTTTCTCAAGCCTGGGATGGCAAATATTGAGGACCACTAGGGGGAGGTGTTGTGGGTCGCGCTTTGGTGGTGGCACTGCGGACGGCCAACTTGGGACTGATGTGGTGACCACCCGGGCATGCGGCCTGGCACCCTCCCCCAGGGACTCTGGGACAACCAGCATGTGGTGACCTGGCATGGTGGTTGGTCTATGGACGCGGGTCAAACCGAATGGACAGGGATGGAGATAGCCTGCCGGACAACCATTGGGGCATCTGTGGAACGTGATGGTGTGAGTGACCTTCCACAGATGCTCCGTTCTGATTTATGGACTCTCGGGTTGGGAAGAGAGCCATGGGGATGTGAATCGGGAGATGTGTAACGAGCCGAGCATATGGGCCATGCTCGGCTGGCATGTGTATGGCAAAGCATCCTTCTTTGGTGAGGTTAGTGAAAGGTGACAAATGGATGGCATGGGTAATCTGTGGGTTAGATGCAAATTTAAGGGTGGATTTTGAAATGTCATGATGGACACTGTACAGTGACGCCATTATTGATCCAGGTGTGTAGACCAAAGTGTTGGAGGCTGTGATGAAATTAATAGGGTAGCAAGACACAGCTATCAACTGGTTGCGGGGGCAACTGTGCTGATATTTGGGACGCGGGATGATGGGGATGTAGTTGTGTAGCCTGAGGGTCAACGTGGTGCTGTGCGTGTCCGAGGTGTGTGGACCATGTCTTCTGGGTGGGTCTCCTGGTGGAGCATGGCTGTTGACTGGACCTTGGTGTGGTCAAGTGTGGGTGAGCACTGGGGGGGGGGGCTGCAGTTCTGTAGTCGGACTGGGGGATGATGGGGAGGTGCAGGGGATGTGGCTGTAGGGATGCCACGCACTGCAACCGTGCCCCCCAGGGCCGAGGTTGTGTGTGCGGTAGTGTGTGTTGTGGCAGCAAGTGCTCACCACATTTGCCAGCTGGGGCTGCTGCAGCTGTGTTCCTCGCAGGGGGGCCGAAGGATGGATGGTGGGTCGCGCCCTTATGGACACTCATGGGCCATGTTGGCGTTTTGACTGCTCACCTTGTCCCGGTGACCCTTGCACGGTAGAGGTGCAGAGCTGTCGTGGCCACAGGTAGTTGTGTAGTGATGATCACCGTTGGATGCGGATCCACATACCTGCCAGTGTACTGGGGACAAAAGAGAAATTTGGAAGTATTTGGTAGGCCCAATGTGAAATTTTGGGAATTGTATGGGTGGATTGCACTTTGGACCTGACCAACCTGCAACTACCTGCACTTGAGGTGAGTGTTTTAAGGAGTACTGTCCCAGGCTTCAGGACTTGCTTTGGGAAATTGGGGACATGTAATTTGTAGTTGGGAGGCGGGTGAGAATGATGACATGGCCGGTGAGGGGATGGAATGGGAGCCACACAGTGTCTTGTGGGTGGCGTATGTTTTTGTGTTGTGGTTATGTGTTTTGATGTGGTCGTGAGAGTGGAACCTGGAGAGTGAGTGATGATTATTGGAGATAATGAGGGGTGATACTTGTGCTTTTGGAAATGTGCTTTTGGAAATGTGTGATGGTTTAAATGTGAACTGGGGGATTTCACATGTAGCAGGCCATGGCAAGCCTTGTAACACCTTTTACACCATCTATGGAATTGTACTGAATTGTGCTGAGTTGTGTGGAGAATTGAATGGCAGCGGGGGAGGAAGTGTGTTTTGGGGTCTTGTGGGTGGGGAAGGTGTGTGTGTCCGCAGGTACAGAGCAAGCTCTGAGGAGCGATGCCTGCGGGCCCCCCCTCTGCGGCAATTACCCCTGGCAGCCGGTGGTAACTGGAAATTGGAGCTCGTCGGTGGAGGGTCTGGTTGGGCGCCGCGGGGTGAGGAAGTCCCCCGGTGACCCGTGTTGCTGCACGAAAGCAGGAGGCAAAGGAGCCTGGTGTGTGTGGAGACCCTCACCGGCGAGGTAACGGCGAAAAGGGGCTGTAGGGCTGTCACGGGGCCAAGAGGTAAAGGGGGGGAGGGCAATGAACTTGTAAGTCGGTTGACTTGTTTTTGGGACTGCGGGCACCACAGCCTGATGCGCCCCCACCATCTTTTTGTGTGGTACCTCCCCGCTGCCTAGTTGAGGAATGCGCACACACGCGAATGACATCAATGCCATGGTCCTGCAGGGGGGGTGTATTGAGAAGAACCTTATTGATTTTTGAAATGCCTTGATGACCTATGGAATGAGAATGAGTGGTTAAGGGGTTGTGTTGTAAGAAGGTGGGCGAAATCCACCGAGCGATGTCACTCACCTGTAACATCTGGACAGGGCCCGTGGAAATTTAGGGGGATGCATTGGGGATGGCCCCGCAGGTAAGGTTGTGTCTTGTGGCATCCACCGGGGGACGCGGTCTGTAGACCGGGGTATGTACAAAGGTTAGAGTTTTGAGTTTTTGGAAAGATGGTTAAGTTTTGTGGTTAAGTTAGTGTTGTGTGTTGTTTGTTTCCTCCCTCCACAGGAACAACGAAGAAAATGTACATACTTGCATGATGGTTAAGGGGTTTAGCATGTTAAGGAAGTGTAGGTAGGTAGTCCGACTCACTTCCCACAGCCCTTCCTGATTTATTTCATAGGTTAATTAAGTGTGTGACAGTAAGTGTTAAGGCTGGAATGGTAGCGCCTGCGGTGAACCTTGCAGGAGCTACGGTTTCAGGGGGGGGGGGGGGGGGGCTGTGTTATGAATTTGGTAGAGCAACATCTAGAGCTAGGTAGATCTGAATAGGTAGGTATTCGACTGTCGTGACAGGGACTCTACATGTAATAAGTTCTTGATGTTGAGGCGTTTGTCGGGGTAAGATGTATGATTGTGGATCTACCTGGAGATTCGAGTGTTAAATAGTGAGGGATTAAAGGTAACGCCCCTGTGAGTTTCACCTAGTAGTCAAACCTTTGTCCATTATGGCACTGCAAACCACATAAACATTAGTTAGGTCCTTAGCGCAACATTAAATAATTCCTTTCCCTGACAATGACTTCGGAACAAATGGACAGGAAACCAGGCCAAAAATACCGCCACAATTGGCCGCCACCGTTTACACCTCCAAGGCCTACAAACCTCGCCTGGCACGTGTTATAACACAAGGACTGCGGGGTCGGGGATGGAAGCATGGAGCGATGCCGCAGAGGGCGTGACCTGGGCGAGCCGGCGAGTTGGGAGGCTATTATTGGCCGAGGAGTGCGCCAATGTGACGTCATCGGCGAGAGATATTATCGACGGTCGGACGCCATTTTAGGGCAGTTGGCAGTTGGCAGTTGGCACTCAGCAGTGGCAGTCAGCAGTTGGCACTCAGCAGTTGGCACTTGGCTGCCAGCACTCCCGCAGAGAGTCGAGTCGAGTGGAGTTCAAAGGAGTCCTTCCTGTCCCTGGTCAAGTGGAGTTCGTTTGCTTTGTGCAGCCCTGCGTTGGACCGTTGGAGCAAGGGAGCTCGTGGTGTGGGCGTGCCGTGAACCGACGAGGCCTGGTGGAGCTTGGAGGCGGACGGAGAGGGCCGCGGGGCCGTGTTACACTGAAGACGAAAGGAGCCAGATAAGCCCGATCTCCGCGTTTACACTTTACATGACAAGACGTGTTATTTTCGTATTAACCTCCCTCGTATCGTGTTTGATATCTGTTGTGTGTGGTATCCCAATTTAGGCTTATTAGAGTTATTAGTATTACCGGCGCGGGCTTTTTCACTGTCTTTACTTTTCAAAAATAAATCCTTGTATTATTTTCTGTATATATCTGAACGCAGTTTCCTGGGTGTTTCATTTTAATAGATAAGGCTGCGGAGCTTGCTGTGTCCGCCATTCCGCGCGTTTAACTTTGTGTTGAGTTGGAATCCGCCATTGAGTTTTCGCCTCGGGAGTGTAAAGTCTCGCAATCGGCCATCCGTAACTGTGGTGTTAATCACGGTTGCGTAACAATATAAATCCCTTTAATATCCATCTACAAACCTAAATTTGCCTTCATTATTGTTGTCCAACACTGTTTCAGCTGCATTTCTGTGTGTTTTTTCCAACATTATTCCTTTATCCTTTTCCTGAAGGGAATTCCCCATTTATAAAATGTACTGTGTCCAACAGGGCTGGACAACAACAGGCATTTTAGGCCATTTTCCCTGCGAGAGCGGGGGTTCGCCCTGCGGCCCCCATGACAATCTCTTCCGTTTTGCCATATTTTCTGCATCTCCCCTTGTTAACCCCCTTGCCCGCATTTCTTCTTCGACCATCTTTGGCCAAGCCTTTCTCGGTCTTCCCCGTCCTCCACTTCCTTCGACATTCATTTCCATCACTCTTCTCAACCAGTCACTTTCATCCTTCCTCAACACATGACCAAAGCATCTCAACCTGTTCCTCTTCACAGCATCAATCACAGGCTCTATTCCCATCATCTTTCGCCATTCATCATTTGTCTTCCTCTCTCTCAACGATACTCCACACATCCACTGAACCATTCGCATTTCCTCCCTTTCCACCCTTCGTTACTGCTCTACGTTCATTACCCATGTCTCGCTCCCATAAATCATAACACTTCTCACACATGCAGCATACACCTTTCCCTTCAGCTTCAACGACACTCCCCTCCTCGTCAGCATGCCACTCAGTTCCCCAAACTTCTTCCATGCACATCTCACTCGAGCAACCGACGCCTGGGCCTAGTCTAGTGTCGGGCGCTCATATCATCTTTATTTATTAGACATCCTACAGACGTAAATGGACACTCGTTTTACTCTGCGCACTTTGCACGTCACGGTCAGCGAATGTCACGTCCCTCTGAAGGAGCTGCGCTCCAACGCGTCGAAATAATTTTTTTGTTTGTTTTTTTGTTTTTTTGTATACAAGATCGAGGCTCGTGAAAGAGCGAACATTAATCACACAGAAAGACAAACCGACACATAAAACATATAACATCGGGAGCGGTAGAAAAGATGGGGAGAGAGGGGGAAGGACACAAACACAACATTTGAGAGCAGGGACCGAGAGACATGGAGACATCGAGAGATCTGAGAGAGGGTGAGGGCTTTGGGGGGGGGGGCATGGGAAGGGGGCGGTGGGAGAGGTATAAAACATATGGACACTGCCAGGACTTCCAGGAAAGAAGTTGGAATTTCAAACAAGGTGGATCTGGGGTGAATTAGCGGGGGTAGAAAAGATCAAGGTTTTGGATGGGGGAAGATAAGAGATGGTGGTGAACAGCTGTTTTAAAGACCTGGAGGGAGGAGTGGGATTGAAGGGAGTGAGGGAGTTTGTTCCAGAGGCGGGAGAAAAGAGGAATGAAAGAGTGAAGGTGAGCAGAGAGCCGAGATTTCGGCAGTTTAACCATCAGAGGGTTGCTGGCAGATCTTGTGCGACCTGTAGGAATATTTGGGGGACAGAGCACAGAGAGAGCTGGGGGTGCAAGGCCGGAGAGGAGTCGGTAGAAGACAGAAAGACCACCTACCTGCCTGCGGTGAGTGAGTGAAAGGCCCTCAGAGATAGCTTCATCGCGGGAGATTCCAATAATTCTGAAAGCTTTGGTTTCAACAGCGTGAAGCCGAGCTAGGTGTGAGGCAGGAGCACCGGCCCATAGGGGAGAACAGTATTCCATTGAGCTGCGGATGAAAGCCTTGTATGTGGTGAGGAGCTCAGGTGTGCCGAGGTAGGACTTCGCACGACGGAGGATGCCCAGTCGGCGACTGGCTTTGGAGGCCAGCTTGGAAATGTGGTTTTCCCAAGAAAGATCATGGCAGATAGTGAGACCCAAAATCTTGAGCGACAGAACTTCTTGGAGAGGATTGTTGAAAAAGTAGATGGGAGGGTTGTCCAGTCGATCTTTTCGGAGAGACATAGTAAGAGTGTGAGATTTGTCAGGATTGAAAGACATGTTCCACTTGTTTGACCAGTCTGTGATTTTGTCCAGGTCTTCAGAGAGTGAGGAGGCAGCAGACTGCCGATCTGAGGGAAGAGGAATGGAGCGGCAGAGAGTGGAGTCATCAGCAAAGAGATAGAGAGGATTTTCGAGAGAGTCAGAAAGATCATTGATGAAGACCAGAAAAAGCACGGGGCCCAGAACACTGCCTTGGGGAACTCCAGCCTGAACAGGAAGAGGAGATGAGAGAAACCCATTCAGGGCCACACGTTGACGACGACTAGAGAGGAAGTCCGCCAGCCATGCGTGGAGATTTCCATGGATACCAAAGGAGGAGAGTTTGGTGAGCAGAGCGGGGTGCCAGACCGTGTCGAAGGCACGTGATATGTCGAGGGAGACAGCTCTAATTTCCTGTTTGGCATTGAGGACCTCCATCCATTGTTGAGACAGCAGAAGCAGCATGTCCAGAGTAGAGTGACCTGGTCTGAAACCAAACTGATGATCAGAGATCAAGCCATTGTAGAAGATGAAAGATTTCTTGGTACAAACGTCCCAGCTGAGGTATTTCGTTTATTTTGCATCCTGCAATTGCACGTGACCACTCGTTCTTCTCTGCAACATCTGTACACCGTGGTGACATTAAAAATAGATTTTGATGTCGGGAAATTTTCTGAGGCCGAAAAGAATGGTTCTTCTTTATCATCTGAAGGAAATTGAAAATTACTTGCAATAAAATGATTATCATCAAAATTCCTGTCTCAGAGAGACTTGAATAACTAGTTTTAGAGAATAAATATATATATTGAGATTGAAATGCAATTCTATTTACTTCAAAGGTTTCTAAAATTTTCCACAAATACCAAGAAAGACAAGATTTGTGTTTGAGGTTTGACAGGATGGTGTATAGGATTAACAGGATGCACACTCGAGCCATTGAGTCTGTGTGCAGATCCTTGTACTTCACTGATAGCAGGGTAATGGATGAAAGAGGACCACGCTTGAAGGAAGATTGAGAGAGAAGGGGGAAGAGGATACAGATGCTGAACAAGCTGAATAAGGATGGATTTTAGCAAGGATGCGAATAGTTGTTGTTTCGTATGCAGCCTGCGGCTGTTGGTTGCATCATCTTTCAGAAGTGAGACTGTGCCGTTGATGAAGTGCCCCTGTTACCAGTAGGCCAAATGTCGTCTTATCGGAATAATTATCATCAGTTGTTTGCCTAAACCTAAATCTGCTCAATACGAATTGTGATCCGTACACACACTACCCAGATAACGACCCCCCCCCCCCCCCCGCTCTTCCAACCTCGTTTGGACCTTTTGTATACTGGTCACAACACTTCCTGCACTAACCTGTGACTATTTTATCGATGTACTTATGATTGGTGCGGTTTTGCCCAAATGTTTACAGACAAGATCATGAATGGTGATGGTGAAAGGAGGATGTTGACGCTCACCTGTTCACTTCTTGTCATCACACAAAATGTGCATGTTTATCATGTTGTTTGAAGGTGTTTGACTTTGGATGAGTTTCTTATGCCAGATTAACTTGTGCTCCACCATCTTGTTTCCCTTCAGTGAAGTTGATCGACATCCCAACAAAAGATCCACACAATGAGTGCATGGTCCTCGTTATGGAGTATGTGGAAGCCGGTGAGGTTCCTGACGTCATTTTGCTGAAAAGCCACTGTTTGTGTCTATCAAGTCCAATTTTACCTGAGCAGCTAAATGATTTAGCAATTAGAAAACATGAATTATGATGTCTGATTGTTGGGCCATCTCATTCAGTTATGACAAATCTCAGTTTCACCCTGTTACTCCCACACGATTGTCAAAAACAACCAACTGATCTATTTTCCTGGTCAGACACAGGAAGTGGTTCGTTTTCTTGATTTTATAGGCTTCACCATCAGCCATGATGTGGAACACATATCACAGCTGTCTTCCAAACTGAGCTGCGGTTTCCATCATTCCAAATAATTCCTTAAACTCATAGCCTACAAGGTGTCTGTGTTGGTCAATGGGGACCGCGTCAGAGCTTTATATTCCACATAATCCAGGAAACCCGTTTGTGATTGTGCAACCTCTCATTTAGGTGAAGAAATGGCAGCATCACAAACTGATTTGGTTTCTGTTAAATAAGAAGCTCTCAACATCATTATCATGTCATGTGATGAGGCTGAAACACATTGCCAGTTCCTCACGTGACAGACGGAGTGTCTCATCTCATTTATGGGGCCTGTCAAAAGACAAAGTGTCTTGGAAGATACTGAAAAGTCTCCCGCTCCTTCACGACACAAGTTCCTCCAGTTATCCCCTCCTGATTAAACTCACAGTGCACACTTTCCACACACACTTTTTGGTTCCTCTTTTCTCCCATTTCTGTAACTGCCCTCTGAAAACGATTCAATCACATTCTCCCCTCCAAGACTTATTGCAGGTGGTGCACCACCATCGCATGTCACCCTCCATCCTTTCCTCTTTCCTCAATATTTTGCGTTTGTCCATGAACCCTCTTATCATTCTATCCTTCACTTTCAGTGTCTTGTGTTAACCCTCCCCCCCCACCCCCTCTCTCTCTCTCTCACTCTCTCTGTTTCTCTCTCTTTCTCTCCTCTCTCTCTCTCTCGCTCTCGCTCTCGCTCTCGCTCTCGCTCTCTCTCGCTCTCGCTCTCTCTCGCTCTCTCTCTCGCTTTCCCTTGCTCTCTCTCGCTCTCTCTCTCTCTCTCGCCCCCTGCTACGATTTGGGTGTGGCATCATGGCGGCTGTGTGCGCTGAGCTGTGTGTACTGTGCTGTGTTGGCGCCCTTCCCATCCCCACTTCGCCCCCTTTGTGTCTTGTACGTGTTTGTGGAATTTTCCCCGTGTTTTCCTCTCTTTGTCGAGACGAGGGAGAGAGAGAGAGAGAGAGAGAGAGCGAGCGAGAGCGAGAGCAGCTATTTGGAGGCATTGGCGGTAGGCCTTTCCCTGTTCTGGGCGTTGGTTATCGCGATAAAATTTTGGGTTCGTTTTTTTTTTTTCTCCTTGTCGGTAACCGGGCATCTTGCCGGGGTATCGATGTTCCACTTCAAATCATATTTATTTTCTTTCGTTTGGTTTAATTATTACTACCTTTTCCTTTTTTTTTTTTTTTTTTAATCTCCCCAACCCCAGTTGTTCGGGTAAAACGGAGTTCTTTTGTTTTAGTCATGGCGACGACTCGTTCGCAGCAAGACGCTGCATTCGAATCGTTAACCCGCAAACATGCTCTGGTTTGTGTCCCTCCTGAAGGGATTCCGACCGAAGAGATCGTCTTGGCGGTTGGAAAGGTTATCGGAATTGAACATGTACGTGCTGCGTCACGTATGAACCAGAAGGTCGTGGTCTTCGTTGCGGATGAGCATCGAGTTCACGATGTCGTGAGTTCTGGGTTAACCACAGAGAGTGGTCACTTTGTTATGGCCTCCCCGATGGATGTCCCGGCAATGAAAATAATCCTTTCAAATTGTCCTCCTTTCGTGTCCAATGAAAAACTCGTGTCCGTTTTGTCTCGATATGGTACAATCGTTTCGAGAATCTCGATGATCCCCCTCGGGTGCCGCCATGAAAAAGCGAAGCACGTGATGAGCTTTCGACGGCAGCTTCACATGGTTCTTCCAGACCGTGGGGATGATACGGGTTTAAAGATTTCATTTAAGATTAAAATTGATGACCGTGATTATCAAATATACGCTTCATCAGCGACCTTGACATGTTTTCTCTGTGGGGCGTTTGGGCATTTAACGAGATTTTGTCCGAAAGCTGCTTGTTCAACGTGTGGGGAATCAGGACACGTTGATCAAGATTGTAAAACGGTTAACAACCCACTACCTCGTGTGGTGGAGGAGGTGACACCCAGTGTCTCAAATGTTTCCGCTGACACTGTGTCCTTACAGAGTGAGGAGGGTTTTGTGACTGTGGCAAAAAAACGTAGAGCCTCCGCTCCTCGTGGCCCCACTAGTGCCCCCAAAGTAGTTGTTCTGGATACGAGTGGTGCAGTAGCTGAGGAACCTCAAGATAGTGAGAATAAAGATGGATTACCTTCCAATGATGGAATTTTAATCCAAAGTGCACAAGGTGGTACAGTTCCATCAAATAGTTGTACAAATGAAGGGTCTATTATTATTGATGAGATGTTGGTTGAATGTCAGGAGACATCACCATCATCACCATCACCACCACTACCTGAGCCTCAACAAAACAGTGCGTCAATCCATTCCAATGTTCCCACTGCAACAAATGATCAGAATACAGGTTGTGTGGCCCCGACGGAGGTGCCCGACGTATTAGACAATCAAGTGAAACCCAAGAGGTTTCCTTCCTATGCACAAGTGGTAAGAACACCTGCCAAACAACCACCTGAACCCATTCCGACGGACTCACCTCCTGAGCAGCCCTGTACTCCTGTTGTGAGTACACATGAAACTGTTACTTCCACTGTGCTTGATGAACCGGAGATCCCTCGTAGAGTCGATGAGCCCCTCTTCCCCCCCCACCCCCCCCCCCCACCATGCACAGATGCCACAGTTAAAATCGATGCACCAGATGGACAAATTGGTTGTGACCTGGAGGGGGCTGTACCTGCAGAATCCGAACAAATTGCTACTGAAGAACCGTGGGAATTTGTGGTTGACAGCATGGGTTACGAGTCTGATGGAACATCTTCTGTTGCTTCGACCCTAAGTGACACAGGCAGCGATATTCCTCCTCACAACCTTGAGGTTGATTCCTCAGTATCTCCCGATGCCGTTCACGCCTTCTTACACAAAAGTTTTCGCAAAAAGGGGGTCAAAATTAAAGATCATTTTCCAGTCCTAGAAGATTTCATTCAAGTGACTCGACTAATGATTTCTAGACCGGATCGGTACAACGTTGCAGACCCTCAACGTCACCGGTTAAGGAAATTTATAAGTCGTGCTCGGAGCGAACTTAAAGACCATGGTTGATGTCCTGCCGATGTCTCATCACAAATGAAACCGCATTGCCAGCTTTAATATCAACGGTGGTCGCACGTCTCTTCGTAAAGTGCAAGTTAAACAACTAATTGAGTGTAACAAGGTTGACATCTTGTTGTTACAGGAAACTCATTCTACTGAAGGTTCTTCAGCTGAGTGGGAGTTGTTTCTTAAAGGGCATTGGTTCTTTAGCAATCTATCAAGCCCAATTGCTGGGATAGCCATCTTCTTTCGGCAAACTCTTCCCTTGACTTCGGTTTCCTTTAAAGAAATTGTGAAGGGATATTTAGCTTCGCTGACTTTCTCTGTTGGTCAGCAGCTTTTCACAATAATCAATGTGTATGCACCAAGTACAAATGCTGAAAGATCTTCCTTTTTTGACTGTCTTGACTCATATCTTGCTGGTGTTCCCCCTGACCACTTTCTATGTCTTGGAGGAGATTTCAATTGCACACTTAACCCCTCCCTTGATAGGAATGGGGCTGAGCCACATGCAGCCAGTACAAGACCTCTCGTTCGCTCAATATCAAGATTCAAGTTGACAGACATTTGGAGATTGCAACATCCGATGCAGCAACAATTTACTTGGTGTCGCTGCTCTAACAACTTAGTGTCGCTACCTCGACTTGATAAATTGTACGTTTCTGACCATTTCCTCAACCTCGTTTTAAACACCTCTATTCTCCCATCTGGGTTTTCCGATCACCACATCGTCACTATGCATTTTCAATTATTGCCACTCATAAAGGTGGTGAGCCCTTATTGGAAGTTCAACACAACACTTCTTCAAAACGAATTCTTTGTTGCATCCTTTAGGGCCTTTTGGGCACATTACATCACGATGGATAAAGAGTTCTCGTGTTTACGTAAGTAGTGGGACAACGCTAAAGCTCAAATTAGAGTTTTTTGTCAATTTCTCACGACACAGTACTCGGGATCACGATGTAAATATAGATCTGGTGAAGACACAAATTCTTCACTTGCAAAACAAAGTGTCCTCCTCTAGTAATAATGGGCAGCAGCAGACGTTGTATGAAAAGAAAGCCCTGTTAAATGAATTACTGGCCGAACGTGCAAAGGGTGCACTCCTTCGGATGAGAATGACTCATTTGCAACAACTAAATAACCCGAGCAGACTTTTCTTCAAGCTGGAAACTGCCTCAAAAAAACAAAAACAAATATTGTCCTTGTGTTCTGCTGACGGAAGGATTTTGACTGATCCAAGTGACATTAAACTTACTATTAAGACTTTCTTTTCTCAACTCTACTCCTACAAGCACACTTTCCCAAACCACATATATTCATTTACCGCATCCTTGCCTGCACTTACTGAGACCCTGAATTCGACTGCTGAAGGCGAAATAACATTGGACGAGCTCACTAGTGTTTTAAAGACCTTGCCCACCAGCAGGGCACCTGGCTTAGACGGGTTGCCAGTGGAATTCTACAGCACCTTTTGGGATTTGCTGGGACCATGTCTACTAATTGTCTTCATAGAAAGCATACAAACTGGTGAACTTCCCTTGGGCTGCAGACGTGCCGTCATTTCATTAATCCCTAAAAAGGGAGATCTTCAACTGGTTGAGAACTGGCACCCGATCTCTCTACTCTGTACTGATTACAAAATCCTGTCTAAATTACTCGCTAATCGCATAAAACCTTAATCAAGTACGTTGTATCCCCCGACCAGTCTTATTGTATTCCCGGCAGATCGATATTTGACAATAATTTTTCTTTTCGTGATTTGATTTCGATTTGTCATTGTCAGAATGTTAACACCGGGCTGATCTTTTTAGTTCAGGAAAAGGCCTTTGATAGTGTTGACCATCCGTATTTACTTGAAGTTTTGAAGGGGTTTGGGTTTGGTTCCTTCTTTATTTCTTGTATCAAGCTGCTGTATCACAACGACTTTAGTTTGGTGAAGAGCAACAACAGTTTATGTTCACCTTTTCCTATTCAGCGAGGTATTAGACAAGGCTGCCCTCTTTCCGGGTACCTGTATTCACTTTCCATTGAACCCTTGCTGATTCACTTAGGCCACAAACTTTCTGTGTTCTTGGTGACACCTCTTGCTAATCCTGTCAAGGTGCTCGTGTATGCTGATGATTTGTGTGTGATTGTTAACACTCAGTCTGACATTGCTGCCCTCACAAGTGCTCTATGTGAATTCAATTTGGCATCTTCTGCGACTGTCAATTGGAGTAAGAGTAAAGCCTTGTGTCTTGGTCCTTCTGGGTTATTTATCCCACCTTCCCTGCCTAATGCTTTGCAGTGGAGGTATGATGGTGTTAAACATATCGGTGTGTTTCTTGGGAATGAGACCTTTTCCTCAGCGTCGACGAGTCTGGCATTTCACTCAGGCCAACTGGCACGGTCTTCAAGCAGCCATCAATCATCTGGACTGGTCTCCCATCTCTACTGCCTCTGACATAAATTCTTCCTGGGAATTCTTCCAAAGCAAACTCCTCTCTCTCATGCACAGATTTATCCCATCTCGTCTTCTGTTGTCATACCCTTCCTCCCGTCCATGGTACACGGAATCTTGTGGTGAGGTTGCCCAGAAACAACTTGCTTTCGTCTCCTGGAAAGCAAATCCAACGGAAGTAAATCTCATTTCCTTTCACAAAGCCCAAAACAAGTGTGTGTCCACCCTCAGGAGAGCCAGGAAACAATATCTCTCCGTTCTCAGGACCGAACTCTCTTATCTGTCTCCCTCTTCCAAATCCTGGTGGCGTCTGGTCAAATCTGTTTCTGGTGTTTGTTCCCCCTCCATCCCCTCCCTCACCTCAAATGGCCACACGGCTGACTCCGCACGTGAAAAAGCTGAATGCCTCAACTCTGTGTTTGCCTCTAAATCTTGTGTCCCAAACCCATCGCTCTCTGTACCCACCATACCCAGTCGTACCCAGCTGCTCCTGGACTCTGTGTCCTTTCCTCCTGACAAGGCGGAAAAGTTTCTGTCAACCCTCGACTCGGATTCTGCAACTGGACCTGACGACATCAGCCCACGGGTCCTAAAATCCTGTTCTTCCGCTCTTTCACTCCCTCTCTCTGTTCTCTTCACCCTCTCTTTTGCTCAAGGTCATCTTCCATCTGCTTGGAAATCTGCCAACATCACCGCTTTGCACAAAAAAGGTGCAAAAACAGATCCCAGCAACTACAGACCAATCAGCCTTCTCCCAATTATCAGCAAAGTCATGGAATCCATCATTGCTTCAGATATGAAATCTTTCCTCTTCTCCAATGGCTTGATCTCTGATCATCAATTTGGTTTCAGACCTGGACACTCTACTCTGGAAATGCTGCTTCTGCTTTCTCAACAATGGATGGAGGTCCTCAATGCCAAACAGGAAATTAGAGCAGTCTCCCTTGACATATCACGTGCCTTCGATACGGTCTGGCACCCCGCTCTGCTCACCAAACTCTCCTCTTTTGGTATCCATGGAAATCTCCACGCATGGCTGGCGGACTTCCTTTCTAGTCGTAGTCAACGTGTGGCCCTGAATGGGTTTCTCTCATCTCCTCTTCCTGTTCAGGCTGGAGTTCCACAAGGCAGTGTTCTCGGCCCTGTGCTTTTTCTGGTCTTCATCAATGATCTCTCTGACTCTCTTGAAAATCCTCTATCTCTTTGCTGATGACTCTACTCTCTGTCGCTCCATTCTTCATCCCTCAGATCGGCAGTCTGCAGCCTCCTCACTCTCTGCAGACCTGGACAAAATCACAGACTGGGCAAACAAGTGGAACATGTCTTTCAATCCTGACAAATCTCACACTCTTACGATGTCTCTCCGAAAAGACCGACTGGACAACCCTCCCATCCACTTTCTGAATAATCCTCTCCAAGAAGTTCTGTCACTCAAGCTTTTGGGTCTCACTATCTGCCATGATCTTTCCTGGGAAAACCACATTTCAAATCTGGCCTCCAAGGCCAGTCGCCGACTGGGCATCCTCCGTCGTGCGAAGTCCTTCCTTGGCACACCTGAGCTCCTCACCACATACAAGGCTTTCATCCGCAGCTCAATGGAATACTGCTCTCCCCTCTGGGCTGGTGCTCCTGCCTCACACCTAGCTCGTCTTCACGCTGTTGAAACCAAAGCATTCAGAATCATTGGAATCTCCCGCGATGAAGCTAACTCCAAGGGCCTCTCACTCACTCACCGCAGGCAGGTTGGTGGTCTTTCCATCTTCTACCGACTCCTCTCTGGCCTTGCCCCCCCAGCTCTCTCTGGGCTCTGTCCCGCAAATATTCCTACAGGTCGCACAAGATCTGCCTGCAACCCTCTTATGGTCATACTGCCAAAATCAAGACTCTCTGCTCACCTTCCCTCCTTCATTCCTCTTTTCTCCCGCCTCTGGAACAAACTCCCTCACGCTCTTCAATCCCACTCCACTCTCCAGGTCTTTAAAACAGCTGTTCACCACCATCTCTTATCTTCCCCCATCCAAAACCTTGATCTTTTATACCCCCGCAAATTTCACCCCAATTCCACTTTTTTGAAATACCAACTTCTGTCCTGGAAGTCATTGGTGTCCTTGTGTTTTATACTTCTCCCTCCACCCCCCCCCCCTTCCCATGCCTCCTCCCCCCAAGCCCTCTCCCTTCCACACATCTCGCTGCTCTCAAATGTTGTGTTTGTGTGCTTCCCCTTCTCTCCCCATCTTGTTTTCCGCTCCCACTTTTTGTGTGTTTTGTTTGTCTGGTTGATTTGTTTGTGAAGTAAATGTTAGCTCTTTCACGAGCCTCGATTCAGTACACACACACCCAAAAAAAAGGAAAAAAAAAAAAGAAAAAGAAAGAACTGGGATCAGATGGTTGATCAGATCTCCCATATCCTTAATTGTTGGAAAAGATTGTCCAGCCTGCTGTCTTATAGAGGTCGAGTGCTGATAATTAATAACTTGGCTGCTTCCAAACTCTGGCATCGGATGGCTGTCTTACAACCGCCCAAATTGCTAGTCGGTAACTTGCAGCGTATCCTTATTAATTTTTTTTGGAACGGCATGCACCGGCTTCGAGCTGATCTTCTAAGTGTCTCCTTGGATAAAGGAGGTCAAGGACTTGTGCACATTACCAGTAAAATACTGGCTTTTCGACTAACCACCTTGAGAATGAAGGTGTGGAGGTTGAAAGAGGTGACAGTGAGGGAGGCATTAAAAGAGAGGCTGAGTATGGTGGAGGATGATGTGGTTGAGTTTGAAAGCGGTTGGATGTCAATGAAAGATAGTCTGTTGGGAGCCGTTGGTGAGGTATGTGGATGGACAAAAGGACCACCTAGGCACTTGGAAACATGGTGGTGGGATGATGGAGTTGGAAAGAAAATTGACGAGAAGAGGAAGAAGTTCAAGGAGTGGCAGAAGGTGAAGGGTATGGGGGCAGAAACAGCAGAGCATGAAAATTATAAGGCAACCAAGAAGGCTGCAAAGAAAGAGGTAGCAAAGGAACAGGAGGCATGTAGGAAAATGTTCGGAGAGCGCTTGGATTCGGAAGAGGGTCAGAGAGCGGTATTCACGATTGCAAAGCAGATAGCGAAAGAGAGGTGTGATGTGATGGGGGTGAGCTGCTTGAAGGATGAAGTGAAACAAATCCTTGTGGACCCAAATGGAATTAAAGGAAGATGGAAGAGATATATGGAAATACTGTTGAATGCAGAGAATGAATGGGATGGCAACATAGAGAGTAACCCAGTTTTAGGACCTGCAGAGAAGATAACCGAGAAGGAAGTTGAGGAAGCGATAAAAGCAATGAAGAGTAGAAAAGCGGGAGGGCCGACGGGAGTTGTGGGAGATATGTTGAAGGCAGCGGGAAATTGGGGTGTGAAGAGAATGACAGAGATCTGTAATCTGGTGGTGAAAGAAGGTCGCATTCCAGTGGATTGGGAACTGAGTACCCTTGTCCCTCGATACAAGGGGAAAGGTGACCCTCTGGACTGTGGCTCGTATCGAGCGATAAAGTTATTGGAGCATGGAATGAAGGTATTGGAAAGGGTGTTGGAGAGGAGAATAAGGAAGAAAGTGAAGATTGACGAAATGCAGTTTGGATTTATGCCAGGAAGAGGAACGACAGACGCGCTTTTTATTGTGAGGCAGTTGCAGGAGAAGTATATGGAGAAGAGGAAGAAGTTGTTTCTTGGGTTTGTTGATCTGGAGAAAGCATTCGATAGGGTTCCACGTGAAGTAGTGGCATGGGCATTGAGGAAGTTAGGGGTGGAGGAATGGTTGATCGGAGTAGTGATGGCAATGTACAAAAGAGCACGCACAGCTGTAAGGACGAAGGACGGGAACAGTGGTGAGTTTGAGGTGAAGATGGGAGTGCATCAGGGGTCGGTACTAAGTCCACTACTATTTGTAGCTGTGATGTAGGTGCTTGCTCAGAACGTAAAGGAGGGTTTACCGTGGGAGTTGTTGTATGCAGATGATCTGGTGTTGATTGCAGAAAGTATGGATGGACTGAAGGAGGAGATGAACAAGTGGAAGGAATGCATGGAGACAAAAGGTCTGAAGCTGAATATCGGAAAAACGAAGGTGATGGCAGGTGGTAAAGCATGTGGTGAGGTGGAAAGAATGGGAAGTGGCTGTGTGCTGTGTGCAGGAAGGGTGTCGGAGTGAATTCCATTCAATGTACAATGTGCGCTGAGTGGGTTCATCAAAAATGTAGTGGTTTGAGAGGGTCATTAACCAGTGTGGCAGCTACATTCAAGTGTGAGGTGTGCACAGAGGGAGCTGCCAATGGAGGAAATGTTGATTTGGATCTTGGAGACGGCGTGAAGCTGGAAGGTGTGAAAACATTTTGCTGCCTCGGAGACATGCTGAATGGAGAAGGTGGATCAGACTCGGCAACGGTTGCTAGAGTGAGATGTGCATGGAAGAAGTTTCGGGAACTGAATGGCGTGCTGACGAGGAGGGGAGTGTCATTGAAGTTGAGGGGAAAGGTGTATGCTGCATGTGTGAGAAGTGTTATGATTTATGGGAGTGAGACATGGGTAATGAACGTAGAGCAGCAACGAAGGCTGGAAAGGGTGGAAATACGAATGGTTCGGTGGATGTGTGGAGTATCGTTGAGAGAGAGGAATACAAATGATGAATTGCGAAAGATGATGGGAATAGAGCCTGTGATGGATGCTGTGAAGAATTTATTGCTTAATGCTTAAGGCGAGGTCACGTCTTTTCGAAGCTGCTCCATGCGCTCACGCTTTCGAAGCTAAGTGATATTTCTCAATTGTGTTTTTGTCGAGACTGTATCTATCTTTCGGTGTATGTACCTACAGCGTATCTTTTGGAAAATTTTCGGTGCTAATTTTTCGTTCATGTATACACAATCGTCGGTTAATGGTATCGAGTATTCTGCGGCCTAGTACTCATAGGCTTAGACTACCGTACCGTCTCAGACCTTGTGGTTTGTTTTTCTCTCAGTGATTCGTCGAATGCGCTGAAATAATTTTCGTTCTCTGTTTCGTACCAGTCGTTCACCCCGTCCTCCTTGTTTAATATCTGTACTCACAAAAAAAAAAAAAAAAAAACCCAAAAAAATATTTCCTTCCCAGGTCTTATTCGTTTATTTGTTGTTCTTATTTGTTCGTTCGTTCTTCATTCGCGATCACGCGGTTAGAAATGTATAATCTCTCCCCTGAACAACTATTTTCTCTCATATATTATAACACCCTTTTCTTCTTTTCCTACAAAAGGATGATTTCGTCTTGCTCACCAAATCTATTCATTCCAAAAAATATATATAATACCATCTCTTACAGTTCCTCCTTTCTACATTCCCTAAACTATCCAGAACTCCATCCCTCCTCCAGTGTCCTCAAACGTATTTTTGACTCGAAGGTCTCAAACTCATTTTGCAAAAAATGTTCGTTTCCCATGAATCGTACACTTTTCAAAATCCAATCTCACCCCTCCCCTCCAAATCCTCCCAATCACCCATCCCTTTCAAATCTCCCCCCTTGCCCCTTCCCTCCCCTCCCTCCTAAACTCCCCCCACACCCCTCCCCTCTGAGACTCTCCCTCGCTCCTCCCCTCCTAGACTCCCCTCTCACCCCTCCTCCTCAAAGCATCCTCCCTGCTTCTTCCTCCTTCCAACTTTCACCTTCATCTCCCCAAACCTCCTGCCTTGCTCTTCCCCCTCCTCAAATAACACCTCACTGTGCCTCACCCAATCTCCATCAAACCTTTTGTCTGCCCCATTCTTCCCTTTCTCCAAGCTATTCTGAAATCTCTGACACACCTTCAACAGCTCTCCCTACCTCTTCCTCCTCTTCCACATCTTACCCTACCCCTCCCCCCCCCTGTTCTGGACCCGATGCTCCCCCTTCCTCTTCATTAACGGTATGGACCTCAAACATCCGGGGCCTTCGCTCAAACTTGACTGACCTCTCCATACAGGTTGCTTCTGACAAACCAGATGTGATCTGCTTAACAGAACTTTCCTCCTTCATGATGTCTCTGATGCCTTGGTATCTCTCCCAGGTTACTCCCTCCTCCGGTATGATAGACCTGAGCCTCGTCCTGGAGGTGGGGTTGCTATCTTTATAAAAAACTCTCTTCCTCACTCGCCCTCCACTGCCCTCTCTCCACCTCACCCCCAGGAATACCTTTGGCTACGGCTTCCCCTTCGCTCCCACCTTTTGTTCATATGTGTGTTGTACCGTCCACCAATCAGCGATGACTCCATCTACATCTCACTGTCTGATAATATGGACCAACTTCTATCTACCCATCCCAACTCTCTCTTCCTCATATGTGGTGATTTCAATTGTCACCATGCCAGTTGGCTGGGTGTGGGTACCTCTCTCACCAGCCATGGCTCTTCAGCAAAGGACTTCTGCGACTCACTGGGACTGACACAATCTGTCAATTTCCCGACCCGGATCTCAGTCAACGGAGCATCTTCTCTTCTGGATTTGGTTATGACAAACTTCCCTGAAAATGTCTGCTGCTCTTCTTCTGCTCCAATCGGCTCATCTGATCATGTGCTTGTCAAAGTGGACATCTCTCTGACCATTCTCAGAGAGCCTCCTCAGCGTCGACGAGTCTGGCATTTCACTCAGGCCAACTAGCACGGTCTTCAAGCAGCCGTCAATCATCTGGACTGGTCTCCCATCTCTACCGCCTCTGACATCAACTCATCCTGGGAATTCTTTCAAAGTAAATTGCTCTCTCTCATGCACAGATTTATACCATCTCGTCTTCAGTTGTCATACCCTTCCTCCCGTCCATGGTACACGGAATGTTGTGGTGAGGCTGTTGCCCTGAAACAACTTGCTTTCGTCTCCTGGAAAGCAAATCCAACGGAAGGAAATCTCATTTCCTTTCACAAAGCCCGAAACAAGTGTGTGTCCACCCTCAGGAGAGCCAGGAAACAATATCTCACCATTCTCAAGACCGAACTCTCTTATCTGTCTCCCTCTTCCAAATCCTGGTGGCGTCTGGTCAAATCTGTTTCTGGTGTTTGTTCCCCCTCCATCCCCTCCCTCACCTCAAACGGCTTAACGGCTGACTCCGCACATGAAAAAGCTGAATGCCTCAACTCTGTGTTTGCCTCTAAATCTTGTGTCCCAAACCCATCCCTCTCTGTACCCACCGTACCCAGTCGTACCCAGCTGCTCCTGGACTCTGTGTCCTTTCCTCCTGACAAGGTGGAAAAGTTTCTGTCAACCCTCGACTCTGATTCTGCAACTGGTCCTGACGGCATCAGCCCACGGGTCCTAAAATCATGTTCTTCTGCTCTTTCACTCCCTCTTTCTGTTCTCTTCACCCTCTCTTTTGCTCAAGGTCATCTGCCATCTGCTTGGAAATCAGCCAACATCACCGCTTTGCACAAAAAAGGTGCAAAAACAGATCCCAGCAACTACAGACCAATCAGCCTTCTCCCAATTATCAGCAAAGTCATGGAATCCATCATTGCTTCAGATATTAAATCTTTCCTCTTCTCCAATGGCTTGATCTCTGATCATCAATTTGGTTTCAGACCTGGTCACTCTACTCTGGACATGCTGCTTCTGCTTTCTCAACAATGGATGGAGGTCCTCAACGCCAAACAGGAAATTAGAGCTGTCTCCCTTGACATTTCACGTGCCTTCGATACGGTCTGGCACCCTGCTCTGCTCTCCAAACTCTCCTCCTTTGGTATCCATGGAAATCTCCACGCATGGCTGGCGGACTTCCTCTCTGGTCGTAGTCAACGTGTGGCCCTGAATGGGTTTCTCTCATCTCCTCTTCCTGTTCAGGCTGGAGTTCCCCAAGGTAGTGTCCTGGGCCCTGTGCTTTTTCTGGTCTTCATCAATGATCTCTCTGACTCTCTTGAAAATCCTCTCTATCTCTTTGCTGACGACTCTACTCTCTGTCACTCCATTCCTCATCCCTCAGATCGGCAGTCTGCAGCCTCCTCACTCTCTGCAGACCTGGACAAAATCACAGACTGGTCAAACAAGTGGAACATGTCTTTCAATCCTGACAAATCTCACATTCTTACAATGTCTCTCTGAAAGGACCGACTGGACAACCCTCCCATCTACTTTCTCAACAATCCTCTCCAAGAAGTTCTGTCGCTCAAGCTTTTGGGTCTCACTATCTGCCATGATCTTTCTTGGGAAAACCACATTTCCAAGCTGGCCTCCAAAGCCAGTCACCGACTGGGCATCCTCCGTCGTGCGAAGTCCTTCCTTGGCACACCTGAGCTCCTCACCACATACAAGGCTTTCATCCGCAGCTCAATGGAATACTGTTCCCCCCTCTGGGCTGGTGCTCCTGCCTCACACCTGGCTCGGCTTCACGCTGTTGAATCCAAAGCTTTCAGAATCATTGGAATCTCCCGCGATGAAGCTATCTCTGAGGGCCTTTCACTCACTCACCGCAGGCAGGTAGGTGGTCTTTCTGTCTTCTACCGACTCCTCTCCGGCCTTGCTCCCCCATCTCTCTCTGTGCTCTGTCCCCCCAATATTCCTTCAGGTCGCACAAGATCTGCCTGCAACCCTCTTATGGTTAAACTGCCAAAGTCTAGGCTCTCTGCTCACCTTCACTCTTTCATTCCCCTTTTCTCCCGCCTCTGTAACAAACTCCCCCACTCCCTTCAATCCCACTCCTCCCTCCAGGTCTTTAAAACAGCTGTTCACCACCATCTCTTATCTTCCCCCATCGAAAACCTTGATCTTTTCTACCCCCGGTAATTCACCCCAGAGTCCTTGCAGTGTTCATATGTTTTAATCCTCTCCCACCTCCCCCCAAGTCCTCCCGATGTCCCTGCTCTCAAATGTTGTGTTTGTGTCCTTCGCCTTCTTCCCCCTCTCTTTTGTGTCCTCCCCCCTCTCTCCCCATCTTGTCTGCCGCTCCCCTTGTTTTTTGTGTTTTGTGTGTCGGTTTGTCTTTTTGTGTGATTAATGTTTGCTCTTTCACGAGCCTCGATCTTGTATACAAAAAAAAAAAAAAAAAAAAAAAAAAGAGAAACAGGTTGAGGTGGTTTGGTCATGTGTTGAGGAAGGATGAAAGTGACTGGTTGAAAAGAGTGATTGAAATGAATGTAGAAGGAAGTAGAGGACGGGGAAGACCGAGAAAGACTTGGCTAAAGATGGTCGAAGAAGAAATGCGGGCAAGGGGGTTAGCAATGGGAGATGCAGAAAATAGGGCAAAATGGAAAACATTGTCATGGGGACCGCAAGGCTTACCCCGGCTCTTGCAGGGAAAATGGCCTTAAAATGCCTGTTGTGTTTGTTGTATTTGATTTCGATTTGTCATTGTCAGAATGTTAACACCGGGCTGATCTTTCTAGATCAGGAAAAGGCCTTTGATAGTGTTGACCATTCGTATTTACTTGAAGTTTTGAAGGGGTTTGGGTTTGGTTCCTTCTTTATTTCTTGTATCGAGCTGCTGTATCACAACAACTTTAGTTTGGTGAAGAGCAACCTACTATATCACAACAACTTTAGTTTGGTGAACATCAACAACAGTTTATGTTCACCTTTTCCTATTCAGCGAGGTATTAGACAAGGTTTCCCTCTCTCCGGGTACCTGTATTCACTTTCCATTGAACCCTTGCTGATTCACTTACACCACAAACTTTCTGGGTTCTCGGTGACACCTCTTGCTAATCCTGTTAAGGTGCTTGCTTATGCTGACGATCTGTGTGTGATTGTTAACACTCAGTCTGACATTGTTTCCCTCACAAGTGTTCTATGTGAATTCAATTTGGCATCTTCTGCTACTGTCAATTGGAGTAAGATTAAAGCCTTGTGTCTTGGTCCTTCTGGGTTATTTGTCCCACCTTTTCTGCCTTTTGCTTTGCAGTGGAGGTATGATGGTGTTAAACATCTCAGTGTGTTTCTTGGGAATGAGACCTTTTCCTTAAAGAACTGGGATCAGATGGTTGATCAAATTTCCCATGTCCTTAATTGTTGGAAAAGATTGTCCAGCCTACTGTCTTATAGAGGTCGAGTGCTGATAATTAATAACTTGGCTGCTTCCAAACTCTGGCATCGGATGGCTGTCTTACAACCGCCCAAATCGCTTGTCATTAACCTGCAGCGTATCCTTGTGAATTATTTCTGGAATGGTATGCACCGGCTTCGAGCTGATCTTCTAAGTGTCCCTCTGGATAAAGGGGGTCAAGGACTTGTGGACATGACCAGTAAAATACTGGCTTTTCGACTAACCACCTTGTGCCAACTTCTGTACAAGGAAGTCCTGTCTTGGCGGCCCCTGGCTTCTTGCTTGTTGCAGCAAGTTGGTAAGCTCAGGTGTGGCCCTGAGATCTTTCTACTTGATCTGCAGCGAATAGACATCTCCTTGCTGCCCTCCTTTTATTGAAGTCTCGTGAATGCCGGACAGTGCCTCCTTCCAGTACGAAACAAGGATACGTATAAATTTTGGAACCTAATGTGTGAACCCGTTTTCTTCAACAGCCTATTTTGTCATGACTGCCAAAGTAGGTCCCTAATTCAATCCTTTATTGAATCTGTTTTTTTTCCTTGTCAAGGACTTTGTTAACCATACTTACTCTGGTTGGCAGACCCCGAACCAGATTTTGGAAGTTTGCAATGTTACCTCAGCTCGACTAATTGGACAACTTCTTCGTTCATTTGTTAAAGTGTTTAACGCTTTTAATTTATCATGGCCTCCACTGCACGATGTTCAAAACACAAAAACGTAGCACCCTGACTTCCCTGATTTTTGTTTTTCTGGTGCTCCTTCCACAAAGCCTCTACAAGCCTGTGCAAAGGCTACTCTGTATGTGCAATGTCTTCATGTTGTTATTTCTGCCAACCCCAATAGCCCACTGACCACCCACTGGAAAGAGCTTCTGCCCGTAGGGGCTCCATCTTCTCCTTCCTGGTCCTCCATGTACACGTCACCTGTGTCTAAACATGCCGGAAACATACAGTGGAGGCTTGCACATTATTCCTTGCCTTCCAACGTGTTTCTCAAAAGACTGAACCTCGTGATGTCTGATGAATGCCCTTTTTGCCATCACTCCGAGGACACTTTCCATGCATATGTCGGATGCCAAAGGCTGGCTCCACTTTTTCAACTCCTGAAATATACTTTCCGGAATTTCGGTTTTTGTTTTTCCTTCTATCATTTTGTGTACTACATGCCTGTATCTAATGAGAGTGCCGGATCTCAAATTGTTAATTTCTTACTTGCTGAAGCGAAACTCGCGATATATATTACACGGAAGAGTAGGGTTTCTGGGATAAGTTCACCGGAATGCAGTGTTTTGTTAGCCTTTAAAGCCCATGTGTTTGCCCGTCTTAAAACTGAATTTCACTTTTACCGAGATACTTCTCGGGTTAATCACTTTGTTCAGAAATGGTGCAAAGCTGAAGTCCTGTGTAAGGTGGAGGGAGATTAACTTTTTTTGGTGCTCTAATTAACATCTCGTGTTTTTCTGTTCCTTGATTTAATTATTTTTGTTGACTGCCATTGTATTACTTGTTTTGCTTTTATACTTTTGTCTCTGTCTCTGTTTCTGTCTCTGTCTCTGTTTCTGTCTCTGTCTCTGTCTCTGTCTCTGTCTCACGCTCTGTCTCTGTCTCTCACTCTGTCTCTCGCTCTGTCTCTCGCTCTGTCTCTCGCTCTGTCTCTCGCTCTGTCTCTCGCTCTGTCTCTCGCTCTGTCTCTCGCTCTGTCTCTCGCTCTGTCTCTCGCTCTGTCTCTCGCTCTGTCTCTCGCTCTGTCTCTCGCTCTGTCTCTCGCTCTGTCTCTCGCTCTGTCTCTCGCTCTGTCTCTCGCTCTGTCTCTCGCTCTGTTTCTCTCTTTTTTGACCGTATCGAAGGCACGTGATATGTCAAGGGAGACAGCTCTAATTTCCTGTTTGGCATTGAGAACCTCCATCCATTGTTGAGACAGCAGAAGCAGCATGTCCAGAGTAGAGTGACCTGGTCTGAAAGCAAATTGATGATCAGAGATCAAGCCATTGGAAAAGAGGAAAGATTTCATATCCAAAGCAATGATGGATTCCATGACTTTGCTGATAATTGGGAGAAGGCTGATTGGTCTGTAGTTGCAAGGATCTGTGTTTGCACCTTTTTGTGTAAAGTGGTGATGTTGGCTGATTTCCAAGCTGATGGCAGATGACCTTGAGCAAAAGAGAGGGTGAAGAGAACAGAGAGACGGAGGGAAAGAGCGGTCAAGCAGGATTTTCGGACCCGTGGGCTGATGCCGACAGATCCAGTTGCAGAATCAGAGTCGAGGGTTGACAGAAACTTTTCCACCTTGTCAGTAGGAAAGGACACAGAGTCCCAGAGCATCTGGCTACGACTGGTTACGGTGGGTACAGAGAGGGATGGGTTTGGGACACAAGATTTGGAGGCAAACACAGAGTTGAGGCATTCAGCTTTTTCACGTGCGGAGTCAGCTGTGTAGCCATTTGAGGTAAGGGAGGGGATGGAGGGGGAACAAACACCAGAAACAGATTTGACCTGATGCCACCAGGATTTGGAAGATGGAGACAGATTTGATAGTTCGGTCTTGAGAATGGAGAGATTTTGTTTCCTGGCTCTCCTGAGGGTGGACACACACTTGTTTCGGGCTTTGTGAAAGGAAATGAGATTTCCCTTTCGTTGGATTTGCTTTCCAGGAGGCAAAGGCAAGTTATTTCTGGGCAACAGCCTCACGACAAGATTCCGTGTACCGTGGACGGGAGGAAAGGTATGACAACTGAAGACGAGATGGGATAAATCTGTGCATGAGAGAGAGCAATTTACTTTGGAAGAATTCCCAGGATGAGTTGATGTCTGAGGCGGTAGAGATGGGAGACCAGTCCAGATGATTTATGGCTGCTTGAAGACCGTGCCAGTTGGCCTGAGTGAAATGCCAGACTCGTCGACGCTGAGGAGGCTCTCTGAGAATGATCAGAAAGATGTCCACTTTAACTGTTAATTTCCACTGTTCATTCATTCCCCTACTTGTATCCAGCTGTGGTCCTCTATCACCTTGCTCTTCAATGACCTTTGATTTTGCAAGCAAATTTTTATCGTCATCATTTTGTGTTTATTTTAGCAATGAAACATTCAAATCTTCAAAAACAAAATAACTTTTCCTCTCCTCCTGTTTTCTCAGAAATGCAAAATTCTTCACTCTGCAGACCTGGTTAAAACCACAAACTGGTCAAACAAGTGGAACATGTCTTTCAATCCTGACATATCTCACACTCTCACTTTGTCTCTCGAAAAATACCGCGACACAATCCTCCCATGTACTTGCTCAACAATCCTCTCAAAGAAATTCTGTCACTCAAGCTTTTGGGTCTCACAATCTGCCAAGATCTTTCTTGGCAAAACCACATTTCCAAGCTGGCCTCCAAAGCCAGTCACCGACTGGGCATCCTCCGTCATAAGAGGTCCTTTTTGGACACCTCTGAGCTCTTCATCATGTACAAAGCTTTCATCCGCAGATCAATGGAATACTGCTCTCCCCTCTGACCTGTGCTCCTGGCTCACACCTATCTCAGCTTCACGCTGTTGAATCCAAAGGTTTCAGCATCATTGGAATCTCCCGTGATGAAGCTGATTCTGAGGGCCTTTCATTCGCTCACCGCAGGCCGGTTGGTGGTCTTTCTGTCTTCTATTGACTCTTCTCCGGCCGACCTCCCCCAGCTCTGTCTGTGCTCTGCACCTCAAATATTCCTGCAGGCGGCACAAGATTTGCAGGCAACCCTCTTCTGGTGAAACTACCAAAATCAATACTCTCTGCTCACCTTCACTCTTTCATTCCTTTTTTCTCTCACCTCTGCAACAAACTCCCACACTCTGTTCAATCCCACTTATCCCTCCAGGTCTTCAAAACAGCTGTTCATCACCATCTCTTATCTTACCCCATCTAAATCCTTGATCTTTTCTATCCCAGATAAAACACTCCAAATCTCACTCTTTGAATCTCTCTAACTTATTTCCTGTAATTCCGAGTAGTGTTCATTTGCGTTATACAGGGTACTCGCCCCCCCCCTCCCATTCCCTCCTCTCCAGTCCTCTACCTTCCACAGATCTACCGCCGTCGCTGTTCTCTGCTGTTTTTGCGCTTGTGTGCTTCCCTCTCACTCCCCTCTTGTCTCTCGCTCCCTTCATTGTATGTTTTGTGTGTCTGTGCATGTTTTCATGTTTAATGTGTTCGCTCTACACGAGCCTCGATTCTGTACACACTTTTTTTTTTAATCTCATTGCCTTGCCCTTGTACGTTTCTGTCTGCTGTGTGCAGGTTCACTCGCTTCCCAAATTCATGTTCTGAGGAAATTTCCAGAAAGAATGTTGTGGTCTCCCATGAAACAGGTGAGCAGAAGTTGGTTACCATTTGGAGCAGAGGTTGGAGCAGAAGTTGGTAAAATACCCATTCCATTCCTCATTCCACCCTCATTGTGATGTTTATGTCGTGGTTTGAAATATTACAGAAATAATTGAACTCAAAATTGTAAAATCTCAACCACAATCTGTGTCCATGTTTGACTATTTCATCTCCTCCTCCCTTCAGATGGCTGATGCTTTTGAGTACATGCACTCCCAGAACATTGTGCACAGGGATATAAAGGTAATCAAATACACCAGTGCAGACCGTGATACGTTCTTCGTAACACTACAATGAAAACCATTTTTGGTGCAGCAAAGGAAGGAATGGGAGTGCGAAGTGGAGGGCGCATGAAAGAACAAAATGCATATTCTTGGGTGAAACCTACAATGGAGGGAAAGAGGCTGGGATCTGTCACATATGGACCCTTTTTGTGTTCATTATATAATGATTTAAACTTCAAATATAAATAGAAAGTAAGAAATCAAAATTAAATACCCATTCCAGCCAGGTTGTAGTCTGTGAAAATTACTGCCACCCACTGTTGGAATTTGTGTGTAATTTTGATATCTATTCACGGTGGTCCCAGAATCCCCTTACACACACTATCTTATGGTCTATTGTCCATAAGTGCTGTTCTACCTTAACCTTCTCCACCTTATTCAGATTATTACCTCATAAGAGGTCTAACACTCTGCTCCTCATGGGATTATCGACGAACTGAATTGAAAAGAAATCCTGGAGAAGATCATGAAATTCCTCCTCTGCCCTTCCCGTTTCTGAACCCAGTCTATCCCTAGCAAATTAATATCACCCACAATCAGCACTCTTCCCTCACCACAATACTGATGAATTTTGGGGGTGGCATATATAGATTTCGGTCGATCTGCATAGGTATCATGCTTCGTCTGTAGTGCTTGAAGATCTCGATGTAATAAGTTCTATGTTTATTTGTAAGTTTGTCGGATTAAGTGTGTACCTGTGATCATACTAGGATGATCCGGTAAGAGGGAGAATAAGGACGAAGCTAATTCCACTGTGTGTCGTACCTTTGTAATAAGTTTGTCGGATTAAATGTGTACCTGTGATCATACGAGGATGATCCGGTTATAGGTAGAATAAGGACGAAGCTAATTCCCCTGTGTGTTGGACCTAGATCATCCCTGTGTCCCTTATAGCAACGCACTCTTGGACATTAGATAGCCCCATTAGTGCACACATTAATGAATTCCCCAGCACCATAAGGACTGACTGGAAAGACGAGCAGGAAGCGGCCGCGTACCATGGCGCCATGGCAGGCAGACATCGTGCAAGGCAGGCAATAGCCACGCCTAGAAGAACTCTTGATTGACAGGAGGGGGAGGGGCGAACAACACAAAGAGCACCGATTGGAGAGAAAAGAAGGACTTGTGATTGGCCAACGACCAATGGCATGGGAGCAGGGCTCCAATCGCTCGGCCAATGAGAGGCGACCAACGCGATCGGAAGATTCGAGAAGAGAGCCGACGTCAGACGATCGGTAAAAACGACTGGGAAGCTGACATTTTCTCTCTCGTTCTGGATGTCAAAGCAAGTGGTCGGAGATCGACATTTGAGCTCTTCCCTTGGCCCTTTTGCTCTGGCCTGTCCGATTGAGCTCTTCCCTTTGTCCTTCTCGTGTTGGCTGCCTTCCTGTTGGACCTCTCTTCTGCCCTTGCTTTTCGTTCCCGTTTTGGAGTTTCGCTTCGAAAGACGACGGAGCGCCGACGATTGTCTTCCCCGGCGGTCACTTGCGAATGGCTAGCGTACAAGCTGCAGCAGCCGGGAGCCCATTGCATGTTCGCTCACTTGGTGGGAGAGGCCTGGTGAACGGGGGGGGGGGGGAGGGGCGGCAGGGCGGAGGAACACCAGCAGACTGGACCACCAAGCGATTCACGCTGACCAGAGCCGCGTCGGACGGAGCCTGATCGACCGACGCTGCAGACAGATAAGACGCACCACAGAACACAACACAACGATTCTTTTATTTGAATATTCTTTCGTCCGTATATTTGAAGTGAGGTATTGGGCCGTCCCGATTTAGAACATTTATCTTTCGTCGCGTTTCATTGTTCTCGTTTCCGTTTTATAAATATTTCTTTTTGTACCATAAATTTTATGGTACATTTGTACCATAAAAGGGGACCAAAAAAACAACAACAACCACGGTCCCCGAAAAAGGCCAACCCCCGCTTTGCGGGGAAAAATTGCCTCTAAAAGGTGGTTTTTGGTACCATAAATTCCGTGTTCGTTCGTGAGTTAATTTCCACAGGGAGAAGACATCGGACCGTGAAGGTAATCAGCATAATCCCCCAATCCCCTTCTCGTGTATGATCCGCCATCAATTGGGAAACGCCTCGTTAAGCTCGATTATCCATCCGTGGCGTGCTCTCGGTGTTGACTGAGCCAGCCACACGACAATACTTTTTGAATTCTTCATGAATCTTTCAATCTTACTCTTCCGTCACACCAAGAGCCTGATTATACGTGACTAACTACTCTTCCATCCCTAATCTCTATCCACACAGAACACATTCCCTGCTTCAGATCGCCTTTTTCTCTTGATATAATATTGTCCCTTACCGAGATTGTGAAACTTCTTCTGAGTTTCTCTTTCCTTTCACACCTCCACATCTTGTGGCCTTCGATTCCTGTCATTTAGCTCAACAAAGTCTCACTTCCTGTGACTTTGTACTCCTCATTTGGATATCGTTTGCAAACCTCACTTTCTACTCTGGCTTCAGCCGCCTCCATATTATGTAAACTTCTGACAGAAATTGATGGAGGATGTTTTATAAAACCTTTCTCTTTCTGGAATTTTTTTTTCCTGCCTTCCCTTCACATTTGCATTTACATCTTTCAACAGGCATTTTAAGGCCATTTTCTCTGCAAGAGCAGGGGTTAGCCTTGCGGACCCCATGACAATGTTCTCCATTTTGCCCTATTTTCTGCATCTCCCCTTGTTAACCCCCTTGCCCGCATTTCTTCTTCGACCATCTTCAGCCAAGTCTTTCTCGGTCTTCCCCGTCCTCTACTTCCTTCTACATTCATTCCCATCACTCTTTTCAACCAGTCACTTTCATCCTTCCTCAACACATGACCAAACCATCTCAACCTGTTTCTCTTCACAGCATCCATCACAGGCTCTATTCCCATCATCTTTCGCAATTCATCATTTGTATTCCTCTCTCTCAACGATACTCCACACATCCACCGAACCATTCGCATTTCCACCCTTTCCAGCCTTTGTTGCTGCTCTACGTTCATTACCCATGTCTCACTCCCATAAATCATAACACTTCTCACACATGCAGCATACACCTTTCCCTTCAGCTTCAATGACACTCCCCTCCTCGTCAGCACGCCACTCAGTTCCCGAAACTTCTTCCATGCACATCTCACCCGAGCAACCGTTGCCGAGTCTGATCCACCTTCTCCATTCAGCATGTCTCCAAGGTAACAAAATGTTTTCACACCTTCCAGCTTCACGCCATCTCCAAGATCCAATTCAACATTTCCTCCATCTGCAGCTCCCTCTATGCACACCTTCCATTTGAATCTAGCTGCCACACTGGTTAATGACCCTCTCAAACCACTACATTTTTGTTGAACCCACTCAGCGCACATTGTACATTGAATGGAATTCACTCCGACACCTTTCCTGCACCCAGCACACGGCCACTTCCCAGTTCTTTCCACCTCACCACATGCTTTACCACTTGCCATCACCTTCGTTTTTCCGATATTCACCTTCAGACCTTTTGTCTCCATACATTCCTTCCACTTGTTCATCTTCTCCTTCAGTCCATCCATACTTTTGGCAATCAACACCAGATCATCTGCATACAACAACTCACACAGGTAAACCCTCCTTTATGTTCTGAGCCAGCACCTCCATCACAGCTACAAATAGTCGTGGACTTAGTACCGACCCCCGATGCATTCCCACCTTCACCTCAAACTCACCACTGTTCCCGTCCTCCGTCCTTACAGCTGTGCGCGCTCTTTTGTACATTGCCATCACTACTCTGATCAACCATTCCTCCACTCCTAACTTCCTCAATGCCCATGTCACTACTTCACGTGGAACCCTATCGAATGCTTTCTCCAGATCAACAAACCCAAGAAACAACTTCTTCCCTCTTCTCCATATACTTCTCCTGCAACTGCCTCACAATAAAAAGTGCGTCTGTCTGTTCCTCTTCCTGGCATAAATCCAAACTGCATTTCGTCAATCTTCACTTTCTTCCTTAAAAAAAAAACCAAAAAAAAAACCACCCTTTCCAATACCTTCATTCCATGCTCCAATAACTTTATCGCTCGATACGAGCCACAGTCCAGAGGGTCACCTTTCCCCTTGTATGGAGGGACGAGGGTACTCAGTTCCCAAGCCACTGCATTTACATCTTTCCTTCAATGTAATATATCACCAAAGGTTTCATGTTTTTTCACATTTTGACTTCTGTTTATTCTCCAGCCAGAAAATGTGCTTTTCAGCTATAATTGGATTGTCAAGGTCATCGACTTCAACATGGCCTCACCTTTCATACATCGTAAAAAATTTTACGATTACTGTGGCACACCTCACTTTATGGCACCAGAGATCACAGAGCATGGCTACGAAGGTCCCCCAGTCGATGTGTGGGCACTTGGCATCCTCTTCACAGAATTATTTGATGGACTTCAATTTGATGGACATAATAATATTGAAGTGAGTATTGTTACCTCCACCACCAAAGGTGGATGGAGGTTATGTTTTCACCCCTGTCTGTCTGTCTGTTTGTTTGTGAACAAAATATCTCAAAAAGTTGTGGACGGATTCTGACAATTTGGCAGAAAGGTAGCGTATGTGACAAGGACGAAATGATTAGATTTTGGTGAAGATCCGGATTTGGACCCGGCAAGTATAATTTTTTAAAACCATTTTTCACCATTGGGAGATAGGGCCAAAAACTATATACAGCAGAAGATCTAAAAAAGTTGTTGACGGATGATTTTGATTAAATGTGATTCTGTATTGTGATTTTCTGGTCTACTCTGGGATACAAAACGTAAACTGTTCACCTGGCGGTGGTATGCTCTCAACTGAGTGCCGTTCTAGTTTATATTGGTGTCATGATTATGAATATGGTGTGAAAGGAAATGCTGATACTATGAGTGTGTTGCGCGAAGGGAGTCTTGAGCGTTTCACACACAGTGCCTTGAGAAGGTATTGTCTTGTCGACCCTGTTGTGAACACCTCAGGGTGACGGATGGCCAAAAACGAGCTTCACACTCCGAGGCGTAGACTCCAATCTCTGGCGGAATTGTCTTTGGCACTCGTGGGAAAGGCTCGAGGCCTTATCTGATCTCAAACACACGTGGTCATCCGATTCCACAGACACAGTGAATAAAATGTACAAATAAATTTATTTACACTGATAATTATGAACAAAGGAAAATGTGAGGTAACTCATAAAACTAAACAGACGTCTCCACACTCTGACGCACACGACCAACAAGGGGGAATAATAAAGTAAAGAAAATAAATGTTTTATTATCGGCCAAACTCAGCTCCATGTCTAAACAAGGGTGTCGAATTCCAATCGGGGTTCACAGCGACCCAAAGCCGTGCGCAGGGAGGTACCCAAGATGGCGCGTATCACCTCAGCCCTTTTTCTCCTTCCTTAGCTGTTCCGAGTTCCAGCTGTTTTGAAACTAGCGCCTCAGCACACGACGTATCCAACGCAATCGTCCTCAACCCACAAATCACTCCAACCACGAGCATAAGCGACCTCCGTGGCCTACTCAGCAGGAGAGAAGCAAGAATGCGACAGCTCACTATCTCACACCGAGAAGACGACAAGATGGCCAGTCTCTCTCCCAAGGTTCGTTGCGCGTCTCCCTGACGTCACCCTCCGCCAGACGCATGCCCCGTCATGAAGCTTGGGGCGTGGCCTCTCAGTTACAGGCCATCGAGGGGGCAGAGCCCAGTATTTTGGGAATGTTCGCATGACGTTCCCTTGCCGATCGGCGAATGTGCTAGGTTTGTCGGACCTGGTAGCGGTTTGAGTTAATGGATCCATTTACCGTGCTTGTTGCAGTTTGCTTATCAAGTGCCTTTTTTGATTCAATAACAACGAAGGGAAAAATCACAGGGCAATTACACACTGGGTTTATCCTTATGGACCCTATCTAGTCAGCATAGCTCCACACATGGAGAGACATATACAATCGACCCCGGACATTCGGCCTACTTAGATACAGAGGTCGTTCCACACGACATTCGGAGAAAGCTAGCCGACACAATTTATATATCAAATAAGATATGTCATGCCGACACCTACACACGTGACACAGCCCTCCCCAACCCCCCCCCCCCCCCCACCCAACCCCCCCGCTTCCCAGGAACTGCAGCTCCTGCAAGGTTCAATGCAGGCATTACCGTCCTTGCCTTAACACTTACCGACTCACACTTAATTAGCCTTTGAAATAAATTTGGAGGGGCTGTGGGAAACGCGCCGTAGCTGACTTACCTGTTCTCCTTTCCGCTCTACACCCCTTAGCAACCATTCAAATATTTGAGTTGAGTTGAGTCCTCGCTCCTAACTCTTGGGCGGGAAGAAAAATGTCACGACACAAAACCACTCTTTCTTACTCACACACCTTAATCAAAGACCATGAACATTTGTACAACCCCTGTATCTCTCTAAAGACCATGTTCCCCGGTGGATGCCACAATGCCCAACATTACCTGCAGAGCCATCCCAATGTACGCAAATTTCCGCGGGCCCTGTCCTGGTAGTACAGGTGAGTGACATGACGTGCTGGATCTTCCCCCATTCACTCACATAAACCCACGATAATCAATCATACACATTTCAATAATCACAACACTTCTTCCAACCCCCCTGCAAAACCATGGCTTCCGTGTCATTACCCACAAGTGTGAACCTCACTTACGTAGCTGGGAGGTACCGTACACGCAAGATGGTGGGGGCACTTCAGGCTTTGGTGCCCACAGTCCAAAAAGCGTACATTTTGGCTGACTTCTTCACCCCCCCCCTCCCCCCTCCCTTTCAACTATAGGGATCACCCCCATAGATCGGGATCCGTTTCCGGCTAGTATAACCTTTAAAGCAATTCTTCACCATTGGTAGATAGGGCCAAAAAAGATCCATCTCAAACTCAAAAAGTTGTTGCAGGATTTCTCAAGAAGTTGTGGACGGATGATTTTGATGAAATGTGATTCTGTATTGTGATTTTCTGGTCTACTCTGGGATACAAAAAGTAAACTGTTCAGCCTGGCAGAGGTATGCTCTCTACTGAGTGCCGTTCTTGTTGTCATTATGTGTGCTTGGTCGAGCTCAGGCCGCTACCTCTTTCTCTTTTCGGCAGGTGCATTGTTGGGATGCATTGATTTTTGTGAAACATTATGTTGATGGTGCGGAGTTTCCTTGTTTTATATAAAGCTTATTGATTTCCGCTTGTGGCTAGTTTATTATTCTGCAGGTGAACTGGATTACTGGTATTGCGAGTTGGTTTATGGCTTTCATTTTGTTCCTTTAAGAAAGGTATGTTTTCAGGATCAGCCTCGTTCTATGCAGGTATTCTTTGTGACATATCTGGTGGCCCTCTTCTACTGCGAGGTATTGGATTTTTTTTTTTTTTTTTTTTTTTTTTGTATACAAGATCGAGGCTCGTGAAAGAGCGAACATTAATCACACAGAAAGACAAACCGACACATAAAACATATAACATCGGGAGCGGTAGACAAGATGGGGAGAGAGGGGGAAGGACACAAACACAACATTTGAGAGCAGGGACCGAGAGACATGGAGACATCGAGAGATCTGAGAGAGGGCGAGGGCTTTGGGGGGGGGGCATGGGAAGGGGGTGGTGGGAGAGGTATAAAACATATGGACACTGCCAGGACTTCCAGGAAAGAAGTTGGAATTTCAAACAAGGTGGATCTGGGGTGAATTAGCGGGGGTAGAAAAGATCAAGGTTTTGGATGGGGGAAGATAAGAGATGGTGGTGAACAGCTGTTTTAAAGACCTGGAGGGAGGAGTGGGATTGAAGGGAGTGTGGGAGTTTGTTCCAGAGGCGGGAGAAAAGAGGAATGAAGGAGTGAAGGTGAGCAGAGAGTCGAGATTTTGGCAGTTTAACCATCAGAGGCTTGCTGGCAGATCTTGTGCCACCTGTAGGAATATTTGGGGGACAGAGCACAGAGAGAGCTGGGGGAGCAAGGCCGGAGAGGAGTCGGTAGAAGACAGAAAGACCACCTACCTGCCTGTGGTGAGTGAGTGAAAGGCCCTCAGAGATAGCTTCATCGCGGGAGATTCCAATGATTCTGAAAGCTTTGGTTTCAACAGCGTGAAGCCGAGCTAGGTGTGAGGCAGGAGCACCAGCCCATAGGGGAGAACAGTATTCCATTGAGCTGCGGATGAAAGCCTTGTATGTGGTGAGGAGCTCAGGTGTGCCTAGGAAGGACTTCGCACGACGGAGGATGCCCAGTCGGCGACTGGCTTTGCAGGCCCGCTTGGAAATGTGGTTTTCCCAAGAAAGATCATGGCAGATAGTGAGACCCAAAAGCTTGAGCGACAGAACTTCTTGGAGAGGATTGTTGAGAAAGTAGATGGGAGGGTTGTCCAGTCGATCTTTTCGGAGAGACATAGTAAGAGTGTGAGATTTGTCAGGATTGAAAGACATGTTCCACTTGTTTGACCAGTCTGTGATTTTGTCCAGGTCTTCAGAGAGTGAGGAGGCTGCAGACTGCCGATCTGAGGGAAGAGGAATGGAGCGGCAGAGAGTGGAGTCATCAGCAAAGAGATAGAGAGGATTTTCCAGAGAGTCGGAGAGATCATTGATAAAGACCAGAAAAAGCACAGGGCCCAGCACACTGCCTTGGGGAACTCCAGCCTGAACAGGAAGGGGAGATGAGAGAAATCCATTCAGGGCCACACGTTGACTACGACCAGAGAGGAAGTCCGCAAGCCATGCATGGAGATTTCCATGGATACCATAGGAGTAGAGTTTGGTGAGCAGAGCTGGGTGCCAGACCGTATCGAAGGCACGTGATATATCGAGGGAGACAGCTCTAATTTCCTGTTTGGCATTGAGGACCTCCATCCATTGTTGAGACAGGAGAAGCAGCATGTCCAGAGTAGAGTGACCTGGTCTGAATCCAAATTGATGATCAGAGATCAAGCCATTGGAGAAGAGGAAAGATTTCATATCCGAAGCAATGATGGATTCCATGACTTTGCTGATAATTGGGAGCAGGCTGATTGGTCTGTAGTTAAAAGGATCTGTTTTTGCACCTTTTTTGTGTAAAGCGGTAATGTTTGCTGATTTCCAGGATGCTGGCAGATGACCTCGAGCAAAAGATAGGGTGAAAAGAACAGAGAGAGGGTGAGATAGAGTGGCAGAGCAGGATTTTAGGACCCGTGGGCTGATGCCGTCTGGTCCAGTTGCAGAATCAGAGTCGAGGTTAGACAAAAACTCCTCCACCTTGTCAGGAGAGAAGGACACAGAGTCCAGGAGCAGTTGGGTTCGACTGGGAAAGGTGGGAACAGAGAGAGATGGGTTTGGGACTAAAGATTTTGAGGCAAACACAGAGTTGAGGCATTCGGCTTTGTCACGTGCGATGTCAACTGTGTGGCCATTTGAGGTAAGGGAGGGGATGGAGGGGGAACAAACACCAGAAACGGATTTGACCAGACGCCACCAGGATTTGGAGGAAGGAGACAGGTTTGAGAGTTCGTTCTTGAATGAGGAGAGATAGTGCTTCCTGGCACTCCTGAGGGTAGACACACACTTGTTCCGAGCTTGGTGGAAGGAACTGAGATTGCCTTCAGTTGGATTAGCCTTCCAAGAGGCAAAGGCAAGTTGTTTCAGGGCAACTGCCTCACCACAAGATTCGGTGTACCATGGACGGGAGGAAGGGTAAGACAACTGAAGACGAGATGGGATAAATCTGTGCATGAGAGAGATCAGTTTGCTTTGGAAGAATTCCCAGGAAGAATTGATGTCAGAGGCAGTGGAGATGGGAGACCAATCCAGACGATTGATGGCTGCTTGAAGCCCGTCCCAGTCGGCCTGAGTGAAATGCCAGACTCTTCGATGCTGAGGAGGCTCTCTGAGAATGGCCAGAGAGATGTCCACTTTGACAAGCACATGATCAGAAGAACCGATTTGAGCAGAAGAAGAGCAGCAGACATTAGCAGGGAAGTTTGTCATAACCAAGTCTAGAAGAGAAGAAACTCCATTGGCTGAGATCCGGGTCGGGAAATTGACAGATTGTGTCAATCCCAGTGAGTCACAGAAGTCCTTTGCTGAGGTGCCATAACTGGTGAGAGAGGAACCCACACCCAACCAGGTGGCATGATGAGAGTTGAAGTCACCACATATGAGGAAGAGAGAGTTGGGATGAGTGGATAGAAGTTTGTCCATGTTGTCAGGGAGTGAAATGTAAATTGAGTCATCACTGTTTGGGGGACGGTACAGAACACATATGAACAAAAGGTGGGAGCGGAGAGGAAGCCGTAGCCAGAGGTACTCCTGGGGGTGAGGAGGAGAGAGGGCAGTGCAAGGAGAATGAGGAAGAGAGTTTTTGATAAAGATAGCCACCCCACCACCAGGACGAGGCTCAGGTCTATCATACCGGAAGAGGGAGTAACCATGAGGAGATATTGAGGAATCAGAGACATCTTGAAGGAGGAAAGTCTCTGTTAAGCAGATCAAGTCTGGATTGTCAGAAGCAACCTGTATGGAGAGATCAGTCAGGTTTGAGCAAAGGCCCCGGATGTTTGAGGTCCATACCGTTAAAGAAGAGAGAGGGGGAGCATCGGGTACAGGACAGGGGAGGGGAGGAGTAGGGTAAGATGAAGGATGAGAGGGGGAGGTAGGGAGAGCAGTTGATAGTGTGTCAGAGATTACAGAAGGGTTCCAAGAAAAGGAAGGATGAGGAGGATGAAAGGTTTGGTGGTGAAGGGATGAGGTAGAGTGAGGGGTTGTTTGAGGGGGGGCATGGGACAGTAGAAGGTTGGGGGGGTGGAGGCATGAGATAGAAGGGAGACGAGGTGGGGAGGAGGCAACTTTGAGGAGGGGGGAGGAGGGAGAATTTGAGAGGAATGGTATGGGGGGAGATTTGAATGGGAGGAGTTGGGGGGGAGTTTTGAAGGGGAGGAGTGAGGCGGGAGTTTAGGAGGGGAGGGGCAAGGGGGGAGTTTAGGAGGGGAGGGGCAAGGGGGGAGTCTAGTAGTGGAGGGGCAAGGGGGGAGTTTAGGAGTGTAGGGGCAAGGGGGGGGATTTGGAGGGGAGGGGCAAGGGAGGAGTTTATGAGGGGAAGGGCAAGGGGGGAGTTCAGGAGTGGAGGGGCAAGGGGGGGATTTGGAGGGGAGGGGCAAGGGGGGACTTTAGGAGGGGAAGGGCAGGGGGGGGAGTTCAGGAGTGGAGGGGCAAGGGGGGAGTTTAAGGGTGGAGGGGAAAGGGGGGAGTTTAGGAGTGTAGGTGCAAGGGGGGGATTTGGAGGGGAGGGGCAAGAGGGGAGTTTAGAAAGTGGATGATTAATGAAAGACGAACACTGATAACAAATTGGGTTTGTTGTGATTTTCAAGTTAGCAATCCGATTCAGAACGATGGAGGAGGGATGGAATGAATGTGAATTTAGACCATGTAGTGAGGGAGACGTATAAGATATTGAATTTCTTTTTTTTGACGTGGAATGAGTTGGAGAGGAAATTGAGAAAAGCCTTTTAAATAGGAAGAAAAACAGCGTGTTGTAATATACCACTGAATAAACCACTGAAGGGGAAAGGTTAAACATATTTAAAATAATATTTAAACAGAACCGTGAACAATCTTATATGCACAAAATACGAACGGGGGGAGGGCCGAGAGGGACCACCACGAGTCACGTGAACAGGGCAAAAGGTGGATGGCAAGGAGATAATGGGGGCGGGGCGAAAAGCACCGCAATACACCTGGACAGAAAGTACAGGATGAGACAACGGCACACGTGGAGAAAGGAAAAATAAATGTTTTTTTTTTTTGGGGGGGGGGTGGGTGGGGTGGGGTGGGGATTTAAAACGTTAGACAGAGAGTATTACGTTCGGTGTAGAAGGGAAAAACTGAGAGCCAAGCAAAACACGATGTAGGGGACTTAAGTTAACAAACACCGACAGGGGTACAAGGCCGCACACGAGGCGCAGAACAGGAATAATTAATTACGAGTTACAGGAAATTCAAACCAAAACTAACTATAAACAAACAATAAAGCATGGACGATAAAGTAACGAGTTGAAATTTGAGAAACACATGAATGAAAAAATAACCACTTTGGATACCCGGAGAGAAACCAAGCCTCCAGGTCGGAAGCTTCAACAACTAGGCCGCGTGGCCGCGCGCGGCACGAGATACTCGACTATTTTTTACAGGTATGAAAGATTAACCCCGATAAAACTTCCGAGGGACACTTAAAAGGTACACACACGTAAGATAAACAGTTTAGACAAGAATACAAATGTGACAATGACTTAGCTTCGAGCGTGCGTGAAGATCGTGGAACAGTTTCGAAAATCCGTGACCGCCCCGAATGATGCTTTGTAGTCGAGCTCCTGTATATGGGTCGATTTTTATGTTGTTTGTTCTTGTTCGTCTACCTCGTGTCAATGTGCACTTGGCACACCTATCTCAGGAAATTCCATTTTAACGTCGTCGTAGTGTTTTCACTAATTTCATTTGTTCTGGCAAAGTTTCGTCATTTTCGGTTATTATCTCCATATGTGTTTTCAGAAGGTGGAACAGAGCTCTCACAGGTCTCAAGGTATCCACCTTTGTGTGTGTGTGTGTTTGTGTGTGTGTGTGACCGGGGCGTGACCGGGGCGTGACCGGGGCAAATAGGGAAAAGAGAAAACTGCTGACAAGAAGATTCATCAGTTTATTGGTTCAGAGTAACCTGAGCTTGACCAGGTGAGCTCTGTTTCCGACAACTCAGAATCGTATCACCTGTTTCATATTGATTCTCGCCATAAGTGGGACCCTTTTCTTGCCACTGTTGTCGTCAACAATCGACCATTGCAAATGGAGGTCGACACTGGTGCGGCTGTCTCGTTCATCAGCCATGCTGTTTTCACAAACCTGTGGAGTGATGCTGACCGACACGACCTGAAACCTACAACCTGAAACCCACAACCTATGGACTCTCCACCTACACAGGTGAGAAGATTGTTCCCTGCGGTACATGTGACGTCACGGTGGGCTACGATAACCGTGAGTTTTCACCTACCCCTGATCGTCATTCCTGGAAAGGTCCCTTCCTTACTAGGCAGGAACTGGTTGAGCATAATTCAACTGAAGTGGAAAGGCATTCATCAACTCCGGGCAGCTAACGTTTCTGCTACCGCAGCATGCACACTCAAAAACACTCAAAATTACACTTTTTTTTTTTCTTTTTTTTTAAATTCCAACTACTTTCCTGGAAGTCCTTGCAGTGTTCATATGTTTTACACCTCTCCCACCTCCCCCCAAGCCCTCCCCCTCCCACATTTCTCCCGATGTCCCTGCTCTCAAATGTTGTGTTTGTGTCCTTCCCCCTCTCTCCCCATCTTGTCTACCACTCCCCTTGTTTTTTGTGTTTTATGTGTCGGTTTCACTTTTTGTGTGATTAATGTTCGCTCTTTCACGAGCCTCGATCTTGTATACAAAAAAAAAAGAAAAAAAAATAGACCCCTGACAGCCAAAAACATCTCCTTATCTGTCGTCCTGCCAGGAAAGGTATCCGCACCAGACTCCCTTGGCCTCAGGCTCTCATCGCCTCTGGTTCGCCAGGGATCTCAATACCCACTGGTAGCCCAACCAGACCCCCCTCTGACGGGTTTCCAATTTCCGACACCACCGGTTGCCAGGGACAAATTACCTCGGGGGGAGGGGGGCGCAGTCACCGCTCATCCAGAGCTTGATCCATTCCTACGGACACACACACCTTCCCCACCCACGAAATCCAAAATGACATTCATTCCCCTGCTGCCATTCAATTCTCAACACGGTCACGCAATAAAGATGTTGGTATTTGTTGGTGTACTGCCATGGCCTGCTTACATGTTGTATTTCCCATATTCACTCTTCCAAACACAATTCAATCTCTATTCTCACGACAACACAAAAACACCAAAACGTTTACACATATACAATCACCACCCAAAAGACACTTTGTGGCGCTCAAACCAATTCCCTCACCAACCATTTCGTCACTCTCGTCCTCCCCATTCCAAATGACTCATTCTCCAATTTGTGAGCAAGTACCAAACACTTGGGACAGTAAACATTAAGGCCTTACCTTAAGTGCAGGTAGTTTGTGAGTCACAGGTTGGTCGGGTCCAAGAGTGTCATCCACCCTGCCGAATTCCCAAATTTACCCATGGGGCCAACCAATTTCCTACAAATTCCCTTTTATCCGACTGTACTGGCAAGCATGTGGACCCGCCTCCTCCAGTGACCTTCATTACACGACTAAACTTGGCTACGACAGCTCTGCCCCTCTACCGTGCGAGGGCTATCGGGACAAGTTGAACAGCCAGACCGCCAATATGGCCCACAAGTGTCCACAAGGGCGAGACCCACCATCCATCCTTCAGCCTCCTGTGAGAACCACGGCTCCACTAGCCCAAGCTGGCCAACGTGGTGAGCACCTGCTGCCAACTCCGCCATTACCAAGGCCTCAGACATGAGGAGCACTGTTGTAGTGCGTGGCATCCCCATCATGTCCCCTGCACCTCCTCGCATCCCCCAGTTTGACCAAATGCGCAGCCCCCAGTGCCCAATCACATTTGACCTCACCAAAGGTCAGGTTGACAGATGTGTTCAACCAAGAAACTCAATCCCAGAAGACAAGGTCGCACACCTCGGCCACCCATACCACCACATTGACCTCCAGACTGCCCAACTCTATCCTTACAACTCCGCATCCCAATATTGGTGCCATCACCACCACAGCCACTTAAAGGCTGTGTCCTGATTACCTATCAATTTTTTCCCAGCCTCCAACACTTTGGTCTAACGAGGATTAATTTTGATCATTAGTATTAGGGCAACACAATTGTAATGAAATAATCGATTGTCCTCTGCATGGGATTACAATGAAGAATATTTTCAATTCTCGGTGTGGTAGAATTTTAATCCACAACCTCTCTCAAGATATAGAGCTTTATTGAAATCAATCTCCACATCATCTGCAACAAGGAATAAGCAATATATTATAACTCTAAACATAATTCCCGAGCACATCTCAAGCAAGCCCATAATCAACATTATTCAACTTACCAACTCAAGTCCAGTCACATTTAATAGCGCAGTAATCCCTCACTCCCAAAGCCGTCCCTCTTATAGGGAAGCCCCACCACGAGAGAGGGAATTACAATGAGGATCTCCTCCTTCATTTCATCACACTCGGGAGAGGGGGTCTGGCACAAAGAACATACCAAGGATACAGAGGTACTTGGAGTACCTTCAAAAGTACATTAAAATAACATCAAATACAGAATAGTAATATCATTTAGGCCAGGACCTCTCTCACCCTCCCTCTCTCAGTGGTCTCAATTTTATACTCTCGAACATGGCCGATTATGTCATCATCAAGGCCACGACAGATGTAATGTTTTGAATTATGCCGCAGTAGACCAAAGGTTGTGTCACGTACAAACGATAGGAAATGCAGACATCTTGGAGCCCAGGGCGTCTTGACCTTTGTGTGGACATTCATATATTTATTTATAAGACCATTTTTATTAACCACAATACAATTAACTCGTTTGCCAACATTTTAATTCGAATTCACAACCATGTAAAACGGTACACTATTTCGTTTAGCATTTAAGATGTAACATATAAATTGCACATGAATAGGGCAAATGTTTCCTTTTGTGAGATGTTAGTACAAAGGTGTTTGCCTCAATTTTGCATCTCACCCTCAAATTATCCAATTATTGAGTTGACAGGGTTTCTTTTTCAGCGAAGAAAAAAACTTTTGTGTTGTACACCATAACTTAGTTGATGAATGAAAATGTATTTTATTAGTTTCGAGTCAAACCTTGGTTATTGCATCAGTGAGTGCTTGTTTGGAATGTGCTTATTTTGCAAATGTTAGTATTCGATTGCGACGATTGTTTGGGATTCGGTCATGAATACATTTGTTTTACTTCTTTGTAGATGTCACATGTCAAAACTGACTTCAATGTGGGAAACAGTCCACCAACCTTTGCAAGCGAAACATTGGTTTCCCTTCTGGCTGCGATGCTTCGGGAGGATCCAATGGAGAGGTTCACTATGACGGTGAGGGATTGATGCAGTTTTCATTTGCAGTGTTTTATTTGCATAAACAAGAATGTTCACACATGCTGGGGTAACTGACCTCCTGTTATTGTGGATCTAAATGCAATATTGCTCACCAGTGGAGGTGTTTCCTGATCGTGTTCATATTTGATTCCAACACATCCATTGTTTTGCAGGAGATTGTGAACCACACTTGGTTCAAGGAAAATGACCCTCTGAAATCTTTAAGGTAACCGGCACTCCTTTTGTTCTGTTTTTACATCTTCCATTGTTGTTGTTTCTCTGCAACATGGAGTCTCATGGAAGAGCATGGTGAGAGAGAGCATGAACTGATGATAGGGCAGCAGGTCAAGTCTTGAACAAAATAAACATGAACTTCTGTCCAGGTCACGCATCACCACACTCTTTATGGCTTGAATCGTGCCATGTGTCCTTCAAGTTTATCAAAGCTAAGTGTTCGGACCAGATCCGTTGTCTCTCCATGTTTGTAGTTCTGCCACCATCGGTGGGCACAGGTTATGGAATTTCACTCCTGTCTGTCTATTTGTTTGTTTGTCTACACAACACACAACATGCATTAAAAGGCCATTTTCCCTGCTAGAGCGGGTGTTAGCCTTGCGGTCCCCATGACAATCTTCTCCATCTTGCCCTATTTTCTGCATCTCTCCTTGTTAACCCCCTTGCCCGCATTTCTTCTTCCACCATCTTTAGCCAAGTCTTTCTCGGTCTTCCCCGTCCTCTACTTCTTGTCTGTCTGTTTGTCTTCCTGTTTGTCTGTGAACAGGATATCTCAAAGAGTTGTGGATGGATTCGGAGAAATTTGGTGGAGGGTTTGAGTGTGTGACAAGGGTGAAATTTTGGTGAAGATTCGGATCTGAGAGTTTAAAAAGTTATTCCCACCATTGAGTGATAAGCTCACTGGGACTGACACAATCTGTCAATTTCCCGACCCGGATCTCAGTCAACGGAACATCTTCTCTTCTGGACTTGGTTATGACTAACTTCCCTGAAAATGTCTGCTGCTCTTCTTCTGCTCCGATCGGATCATCTGATCATGTCCTTGTTAAAGTGGACATCTCTCTGACCATCCTCAGGGAGCCTGCTCAGCGTCGACGAGTCTGGCATTTCACTCAGGCCAACTGGCACGGTCTTCAAGCAGCCATCAATCATCTGGACTGGTCTCCCATCTCTACCACCTCTGACATCAACTCATCCTGGGAATTCTTCCAAAGTAAATTGCTCTCTCTCATGCACAGATTTATCCCATCTCGTCTTCAGTTGTCATACCCTTCCTCCCGTCCATGGTACTCGGAATCTTGTGGTGAGGCTGTTGCCCAGAAACAACTTGCCTTCGTCTCCTGGAAAGCAAATCCAACGGAAGGAAATCTCATTTCCTTTCACAAAGCCCGAAACAAGTGTGTGTCCACCCTCAGGAGAGCCAGGAAACAATATCTCTCCGTTCTCAAGACCGAACTCTCTTATCTGTCTCCCTCTTCCAAATCCTGGTGGCGTCTGGTCAAATCCGTTTCTGGTGTTTGTTCCCCCTCCATCCCCTCCCTTACCTCAAACGGCTACACAGCTGACTCCGCACGTGAAAAAGCTGAATGCCTCAACTCTGTGTTTGCCTCTAAATCTTGTGTCCCAAACCCATCCCTCTCTGTACCCACCATACCCAGTCGTACCCTGCTGCTCCTGGACTCCGTGTCCTTTCCTCCTGACAAGGTGGAAAAGTTTCTGTCAACCCTCGACTCTGATTCTGCAACTGGACCCGACGGCATCAGCCCACGGGTCCTAAAATCCTGCTCTGCTGCTCTATCTCACCCTCTCTCTGTTCTCTTCACCCTCTCTTTTGCTCAAGGTCAACTGCCATCTGCTTGGAAATCAGCCAACATCACCGCTTTGCACAAAAAAGGTGCAAAAACAGATCCTAGCAACTACAGACCAATCAGCCTTCTCCCAATTATCAGCAAAGTCATGGAATCCATCATTGCTTCGGATATGAAATCTTTCCTCTTCTCCAATGGCTTGATCTCTGATCATCAATTTGGTTTCAGACCAGGTCACTCTACTCTGGACATGCTGCTTCTGCTGTCTCAACAATGGATGGAGGTCCTCAATGCCAAACAGGAAATTAGAGCTGTCTCCCTCGACATATCACGTGCCTTCGACACGGTCTGGCACCCCGCTCTGCTCACCAAACTCTCCTCCTTTGGTATCCATGGAAATCTCCACGCATGGCTGGCGGACACTCCTCTCTAGTCGTCGTCAACGTGTGGCCCTGAATGGGTTTCTCTCATCTCCTCTTCCTGTTCAGGCTGGAGTTCCCCAAGGCAGTGTTCTGGGCCCCGTGCTTTTTCTGGTCTTCATCAATGATCTCTCTGACTCTCTCGAAAATCCTCTCTATCTCTTTGCTGATGACTCCACTCTCTGCCGCTCCATTCCTCTTCCCTCAGATCGGCAGTCTGCTGCCTCCTCACTCTCTGAAGACCTGGACAAAATCACAGACTGGTCAAACAAGTGGAACATGTCTTTCAATCCTGACAAATCTCACACTCTTACTATGTCTCTCCGAAAAGATCGACTGGACAACCCTCCCATCTACTTTCTCAACAATCCTCTCCAAGAAGTTCTGTCGCTCAAGATTTTGGGTCTCACTATCTGCCATGATCTTTCTTGGGAAAACCACATTTCCAAGCTGGCCTCCAAAGCCAGTCGCCGACTGGGCATCCTCCGTCGTGCGAAGTCCTTCCTCGGCACACCTGAGCTCCTCACCACATACAAGGCTTTCATCCGCAGCTCAATGGAATACTGTTCTCCCCTATGGGCCGGTGCTCCTGCCTCACACCTAGCTCGGCTTCACGCTGTTGAAACCAAAGCTTTCAGAATTATTGGAATCTCCCGCGATGAAGCTATCTCTGAGGGCCTTTCACTCACTCACCGCAGGCAGGTAGGTGGTCTTTCTGTCTTCTACCGACTCCTCTCCGGCCTTGCACCCCCAGCTCTCTCTGTGCTCTGTCCCCCAAATATTCCTACAGGTCGCACAAGATCTGCCAGCAACCCTCTGATGGTTAAACTGCCGAAATCTCGGCTCTCTGCTCACCTTCACTCTTTCATTCCTCTTTTCTCCCGCCTCTGGAACAAACTCCCTCACTCCCTTCAATCCCACTCCTCCCTCCAGGTCTTTAAAACAGCTGTTCACCACCATCTCTTATCTTCCCCCATCCAAAACCTTGATCTTTTCTACCCCTGCTAATTCACCCCAGATCCACCTTGTTTGAAATTCCAACTTCTTTCCTGGAAGTCCTGGCAGTGTCCATATGTTTTATACCTCTCCCACCGCCCCCTTCCCATGCCCCCCCCCCCAAAGCCCTCACCCTCTCTCAGATCTCTCGATGTCTCCATGTCTCTCGGTCCCTGCTCTCAAATGTTGTGTTTGTGTCCTTCCCCCTCTCTCCCCATCTTGTCTACCGCTCCCGATGTTATATGTTTTATGTGTCGGTTTGTCTTTCTGTGTGATTAATGTTCGCTCTTTCACGAGCCTCGATATTGTATACAAAACAAAACAAAACAAAACAAAACAAAACAAAACAAAACAAAACAAAAAAAAAAAAAAAAAAAAAAAAAAAAAAAAAAAAAAAAAAAAAAAAAAAAAAAAAAAAAAAAAAAAAAAAAAAAAAAAAAAAAAAAATCAGATATATTGCAGAATTGATTCAAATTTAATGAATATCCGAATACCAATATGCAAATTTTTAAAGTTTTAAGTGATTTTTTTTTACCATTGAGTGATAATGCCAAAAACGATTTTTAGCATGATATTGTGGACGAGTTATAGCAAAACTAGGTGCATGATTTGCATAGGTGTCAAAAACAAGCCAATTCAATTTTGGTTCAGTCCGGAATTGGATCCGGCCTGTTGGTGGGATACAAAACATAAACTGCTGAACCTTGCAGAGGTATTGACCCCACCGAATGCCCTTTCTAGTCTATTTATCTATTCTTCGCCAGTCTGGTTGTCTGTCTGTTCAGGAAGGGGCTTCAAGATCAAGTCACCACTGTTTTTAAGCGGTGAAGCCGCTTCAATATGAATGGCTATGTTCGTAAGCCTAAATGAAGAAGAAGAACCTCTTTTTCATTCCAAAGGTTCCAAAGGGTAATTTTAATTGGTTCTAAGGTGCAATTCTAAAGGTATCTAAAGGATAATTCTAATAGGTTCGAAAGGGTAATTCTAAAGGGTTCTAAAGGCTGGTTCTATTGGTTTATAAAGGGTAATTTTAACGGATTTTGTGCGTTTCTTGGCTTTGCCAATTTCGTATGAAAAATGCCAAACTGAACCGCTTCCTTCGGACTGGTGTGATATACACTGAACAGCAATAGAAAGGTCACTTCATAAAAATAATTCCTGATCATTTCCCATGGAAATATCAATGCATTTCGTTTAGATATCTCGTTATTTACATTAGTCTGTATCTAAATTTAATCCTAACAACCGACAGTGGTGCACACGTGGATAAAAACAGGTCACCAAAACGCAGGCAAAAAAACGACCGTGGTACAAAGTCGTGCGTGATTCCCATGGAAATCAAAATGCACATGCGTCTCCTTGTGACTTTCCCTATAAAAGGCACCCCAAAACGTGTGTTCATCATTCGTGTTTCGATGCCAGCGCCATGCCCAGACTTACGAGGATTCAGAGAGACCAGGCTATTGGAAGATTGCATGCTGGACAGACTGCACCAATGGTTGCCAATGCTTTCCATGTCAACGTGAGAACCATCTACAGGTTACAGTAACCATACCAGGCCACCAACAGCACCGATGACCACCCACGCAGTGGCAGACCGAGTGGAACAACAACACGACAGGATCGACAGATTGTGCGTCATCACATCCAAGATCGCTTTACCAGGGCTACAGAAACTGCAAGACAAACGTTTGGAACCCACCAGAGACACATTAGTGGTGATACAGTCCGTCGACGTTTGAAGAACAGGGATGTCCGTTGTCACAGGCCGTATCGTGGCCCCATTCTTACAGCTCGACACTGCCGTGACCGACTGCAGTGGGCCACACAGCATCAAAATTGGCGTTACCAGGAGTGGAGAACCGTTCTTTTCTCAGACGAAAGCCGATACTGTGTTTCCACGGCAGATGGCAGAGTGAGAGTTTGGCGAAGACGTGGGGAATGCTACTCAGATGACTGTGTGATGGAAAGAGACTAGTGGGGTGGTCCAAACATCATGGTATGGGGGTGCTATTGCTCTCAATCACAAAGTCGGTCCTGTGGTGTTCCAGAATATTGGTCCAGGAAGAGGCAATGGTGTCGCAGCTGCTCGCTACATCGATCAAGTCCTCAGACCTCACGTTGTGCCACATTTTGGACGTCACGGAAATCATGTCTTCCAGCAGGACAACGCCCGTGCCTACACTGCCAGAGCAACAAGGGACTTCCTGCAACAGAATGGCATCCAAACCATGCACTGGCCTGCGCCCAGCCCCGATTTAAACCCGATAGAGCACTTGTGGGACGAGGTTCAAAGAAGACTGAATGACGTTCGACCAAGGCCGACAACTGCAGCTCAACTCATTTATGCGTTTCTCAGAGTGTGGGCCCAAGTGACAAATGCCTTCATCAACTGATTAATCCACTCCATATACAGACGATGTATGGCTGTCAACGCTCACGGGGGTCACACAAGATACTGATTTTGACCTCCCTTGTTCTCACCTGGTCTTGTGTTTTTCTTATTCAGAACATTTCACATTATTGTTTGAACTGTGGTGACCATACCTGTAATGTTTCATGTTGATCCTAAATCTCAATTCATGTTGATCATGACTTGAAAATATAGCCTCCAAAATATTGATTCTGACTGACGTTTATTTTGCTGTTCAGTAATAATAATAACAATAATACATTTATTTTATATAGCGCTTTTCAAGAAGCCCAAAGACGCTTTGACAGAGTACAAAAAACAAGTGCAAAAAGACAAAAATCAATCGGTAAATAATCAAAGCAAAAGGAAGGAGAAGGAGAAGAGATAGTCAGGGGTTAAATGCTGTGGGTTAAATGTTGAATGCAGTGTTGAACAGGTGGGTCTTGAGTGATGTTTTGAATGTGGTGAGTGAGGAGGAGTCTCTGATGGTGTGAGGTAGTGAGTTCCAGAGGGTGGGAGCAGCGATGGAGAAGGCCCTGTCCCCCCAGGATCTGAATTTGGTCCGGATCGGGGGGGGGGGGGTCAGGAGGTTGGTACCAGCAGAGCGGAGGTTGCGGGTGGGAGTGTGTCTGGAGAGGAGGTCAGCCAGGTAGGATGGGGCCAGGTTATGGAGGGCTATGTAGGTCAAGAGGAGGATTTTGTACTGGATTTTCTGGGGGATGGGGAGCCAGTGAAGCTTGTAAAGGACGGGGGTGATGTGGTCACGGGTCCGGGAATGGGTGAGTACACGGGCAGCGGAGTTCTGAATGTATTGGAGTTTATTGGTGATTATTGAGGGTGAACCATAGAGGAGGCTGTTGCAGTAGTCCAGACGGGAGGTGATGAAGGCGTGGATGAGGGTTTCTGCAGCCGTGGAGGAGAGGGATGGACGGAGACGGGCGATGTTTTTCAGGTGAAAGAAGGCTGTCTTTGTGATCTGTTTAGTGTATTTGTCGAAGGAGAGGGTTTGGTCAAAGATGATGCCAAGATTCCGGATGTGAGGGGAGGTGGATACTGGGAAACCGTCGATGTTGAGGGCAAAGTTATGGGTGGATTTGGTGAGCGTTTTTGGGCCAATGATGATTATTTCAGATTTATCATAGTTAAGTTTGAGGAAGTTGATTTTAAGCCAGGATTTTATTTCAGTGATGCAGTTTGTCAGGATAGAGTGGGTGGCGGTGGAGATGGACTTGGTGGAGATGAAAAGCTGGATGTCATCGGCGAAGCAGTGGAATTGGAGACCATGACGGCGGATTAAGTGACCAAGGGGGGACAGGTACAGGATGAAGAGGAGGGGGCCAAGAACTGAACCTTGGGGGACACCTTGGGGGAGGGGAGCAGTGGGGGATTTGCAGTTATTGATGGAGATGAACTGGCGTCTGACAGAGAGGTATGATTTGATCCAAGAGAGGGCAGTGCCGGTAATGTTAAAGGTGGTTTCAAGTCGGGTGAGGAGGATGGTGTGATTGATGGTGTCAAAGGCGGCGCTGAGGTCGAGGAGGATGAGAATGTTGAGGTTGCCAGCGTCAGAGGAGAGGAGAAGGTCATTGGTGATTTTGAGGAGAGCAGTTTCAGTACTGTGGTTGGAGCGGAATCTGGATTGGAATGTTTCATACAGGTTATTGGCAGAGAGGTGATGTTTGAGTTGAGTGGCTACAGCGCGTTCCAAAACCTTTGACAGAAAGGGTAGGTTGGAGATGGGTCTGAAGTTATTTAGGGTGTCAGGGTTGAGTCCAGGTTTTTTCAGAATGGGGGTAACAGCAGCAATTTTGAGGGATGGTGGAACGATGCCTGTAGACAGGGAGGAGTTTATTGTTGCAGTGATAAGTGGAGAGAGAGCAGGAAGGGAGGCCTTGACAAAGCTGGAGGTGATGGGGTCAAGAGTGCAGGTGGCAGTTTTCATTCCTATGTAGAGTTCAGAGAGGTCAGTAGGGGAGACTGGGGAGAATTGAGACAGGGGTTGGCAGGATAAGGGGGGGCAGGTGGTTTGAGGGGGAGCGGGTGCGGTGGTGGTTAAGCTGTTGTAGATGTTGTCAATTTTGCATTGGAAGAATGAAAGGAAGGAGATGCAGTTATCTACTGTGAATGACTGGGTGGTGGTGTTCAGGGGGCTGAGGAGTTTGTTTATTGTAGAGAAGAGTGCTTTTGGGTTTCCGGAGCCAGAGTGGATAATTTGAGAGTAGTCGGCGGAGTGGGCGTGGGAGAGGGCATCTTTGTAGTGTTGTAGGTGGTCCTTGTAGGCTTGGGAGTGAATTGTGAGACCTGTTTTATTGCGGAGTCTTTCAAGTTGGCGAGCACGAGTTTTCATCGGGCGGAGTTCAGGGGTAAACCAGGGAGCAGAATGGGTGAAAGAAACTGTTTTGGTTTTTATAGGCGCAAGCTGGTCAAGGCAGGAGGAGAGAGTGTGGTTGTAGTAGTCAGTGAGGTCGAAGGGGTGTGGAGGTCAACGAAGGGAGAAGTGGACATTTTTTCAGAGAGGGTGTATGAGAATGAGGTAGCTGAAATAGCGTTTAGCTTACGGAAGTTGATAGTGCGATAATGCCTTGGTGCTGGGGTGGGGATGTTGATGGTCATAGTGATGGCTAAGTGGTCAGAGAGGGTGAGGTCGGAGCCAGAGAGATGGTGCAAAATTAATCCAGTAGAGCAGACAAGGTCCAGAATGTGACCACGGTTATGAATAGGAAAGTTGACATGTTGAGTGAGGTTAAAGCAGGTGAGTAAATCAGTGAAGTCAGTGGTTATTGTGGAGTCAGTGGAGTCCATGTGGATATTGAAATCACCAAGGAGGAGGATTGAGGGGGAGAGGGAACATAGCTGGGTCAGAAAGTAGGAGAAGTCAGACAGGAATGATGGGTGTGGTTTGGGAGGGCGGTAGACGACAGCCATGACTGACTGCGTGTGACCAGAGAGTTTAAAAGCCAGGTGTTCAAATGATGGAGCAGATGAGATGGAGATGAGGCTGGTCTTGATGTCTTGTCGGTGAATTACGGCAATTCCACCACCTCGGCCCTCCGAGCGTGGTTTATTGATGTAAGAATATCCATTGGGTGTAGTGAGGTTGAGTGAGAAGTAGTCCAGAGGTTGTTGCCAGGTTTCAGTGAGACAGTATACATTTTTTTTTTTTCTGTTTAAAAAGTCAAATGTTTTCCGATTTCTCGGGATTTGTTTGAGTCGAGTCTTAAACTTTGTCAGCAGCAGTGAAAAATGATATCACAAAACGATGACATCATAAGAATAAATCGTAGAAGAGCCCAAAATGCTTTAGCTTTGTGAGGCCTCAAAGCACGGAACTTTTAAACATTAATAAAATCAAAACCTGAGTTCCCATAAACACACCAGTTTTTACGGCGTTGGGTAAAGCCGTCTGGAACAGTGTTTGTCTGTCCGTATGTATGTATGTCCTTCTCAAAAGTACACCAATCAGAGCTGGGGATCTGGTCACATTACAGGGATGATGTGATGTGATTATGTCTGTGATGTCATTATGGTGTATGACGGCTGACTCCACACACCACCATTTTGATTTAAAATGCCATTCAGGACAAACATATTGTTGAACCTGTCATATATCAGAATCGCTATGCTCTACCTTTAGATTTTTCTTTCTGTGTGAAACACAAACAAACCGATTGTTTAAACGACCATCAAATATTGAAAGCATATGTGTTATGGGTCTTCCAACAATAGTACGTATAGACCTTAGGCTTCATCCCTTCATGGCTCGCCTTCGGGCCGTTTCGGACAAATTAGCCCAGGTTTCTTCATAAAGTAGTATCGTTTTCGTAATAATAATAATAATAATAATAATAATAATAATAATAACATAAATATAAATGATACAGTAAATATAATTGTAACACTGCAATCCCTTTGTCGTGACTGCAAAGTTACTGGATTGAAGCGTGTATGGTTCACTGATGACTCAAAACATATGGAATAAACCACTGTATCAGTGCAGTCTCTTTACTTCTATGGTAACAGACAGCCTAGAGACTAACACGACTTCAAAAATAATTTAACACTTACATTATTTGGTAACTGGTATCCCTATCCAGGTCATACTATCCTCTTCAATGAAGTATCAAACAAGTCCAGCTCCGCTGCTGGTAGACTTTCAATCTTGTTTTCTTCTTCTCAGGAAACAATCGCCTCTCCAAATATCCACACATGCACCCACTCATCTAACCACAACACCGATGCTTGCAACCTGCAGCGGTTCATGTACACCAGATGCCTTTGAGGCCTGAGAACCAACACTGAGAGAAAAAACAAAACCCATCAGAATTACCCTTTGGAACCCTGTATAATTATCCTTTATAAGCCTGTAGAATGACCCTTTAGAACTTTAGAACACTCTAGGATTCAATTCCAGGCAAGACAGCTCGGAGGTGAGTGTGGGAGCTTGGGACATGAAAGGGGAAAGAAAAAAGTGTGGTTAAAAATAATACTCTTTGGTTATCGTCACCCCCCTCTTTACCATGTGTCATTTCTTGGCTTCATTGTCAACTGTGTTTGAAAATACTTGGGCGGGTAGCCCAATGCAGGGTGTGGTTTGCTGTCTGAATGTCGAAAACACAATGAACCGATGCAGTCTGATTATCACCTTCCTGATTGCATTTTTATTGTGACATTGTTTCTTATTTATGACATTTATTTAATGACAGCTTCACAAAAATTTTATTTTCTGCAGGAATACTGAGTCTCAAGTATCAAATGTATCTGTTGAGGAAGAGCTGCTAGCTGGTGAGTTTTGAGAATTTATCTTTTCACCAAATAAATTATTATCTCCTTTACAAGAAGAGACACCTAAAAATGTTGTTGTTTTGTTTCTTTTTCAATTGCCGGTGGTGGCTGCTTGTTCCTCACGACAGTGACAAACTACTTCCTCTCATCACAGTAACCTTTCCCGTGCATGCTCCAAACTTTTTGTTTTGATCCTCCAGTAATGCCATGGTGGTGTTTTTGCGACTTCACTTCTTCTTTTTTTTTGTATACAATATCGAGGCTCGTGAAAGAGCCAACATTAATCACACAAAAAGTCAAACCGACACATAAAACACAAAAAAAGGGGAGCGGTAGACATGATGGGGAGAGAGGGGGAAGGACACAAACACAACATTTGAGAACAGGGACATCGAGAGAAATGTGGGAGTGAGAGGGCTTCGGGGGAGGTGGGAGAGGGATAAAACATATGAACACTGCAAGGACTTCCAGGAAAGAAGTTGGAATTTCAAAAAAAAAAAGAAGTGTATCTGGGGTGAATTATCGGGGGTAGAAAAGATCAAGGTTTTGAATGGGGGAAGGTAAGAGATGGTGGTGAACAGCTGTTTGAAAGACCTGGAGGGATAAGTGGGATTGAATAGAGTGTGGGAGTTTGTTGCAGAGGTGAGAGAAAAAAGGAATGAAATAGTGAAGGTGAGCAGAGAGTATAGAATTTGGTAGTTTCACAAGAAGAGGGATGCCTGCAGATCTTGTGCCTCCTGCAGGAATATTTGGGGTGCAGAGCACAGAGAGAGCTGGGGGAGCAAGGCCGGAGAGGAGTCGGTAGAAGACAGAAAGAGCACCGACCTGCCTGCGTTGAGTGAGTGAAAGGCCCTCGGAGTTAACTTCATCGCAGGAGATTCCAATGATTCTGAAAGCTTTGGTTTCAACAGCGTGAAGACGAGCTAGGTGTGAGGCAGGAGCACCGGCCCAGAGGGGAGAACAGTATTCCATTGAGCTGCGGATGAAAGCTTTGTATGTGGTGAGGAGCTCAGGTGTGCCAAGGAAGGACTTCACACGACGGAGGATGCCCAGTCGGCGACTGGCTTTGGAGGCCAGCTTTGAAATGTGGTTTTCCCAGGAAAGATCATGGCAGATAGTGAGACCCAAAAGCTTGATCGACAGAACTTTCGGTGGGTGAAGTTATTGTGTGCAACTTTGGTTGTTTCTCGGTGTTTATCTTTCATAAATTGATCGTCTGTTTGCCGTGTCGCGAGCAAGGCCTTTGCCGCGTCGCGAACGATTTGAAATCGAAGTTAAGTGATTGTTCCCATTTGTATTTTCGTTAAAACTGTATTTATTTATGGTGTTGTACGTATATTGTGTCCCGACGAAGATTTTTCGGTGCAAATCTTTCATACCTGTATTGAAAATCGTGTTAATTCGTGTCGTGTCTTGAGGCCTTGTACAGTGTACACTGTACAACCTTGAGGCTTTGTTTTTCTCTCAGCGGTCTGTCGTTTGTGATCCAATAACTTTCGTTCTCTGTATTCCCAGTCTTTTGACCCATAGCATACTTCCTTGTGTAAATCTCAACTCAAAAAAACAAAAAAAAAAAACATTTCCTTCTCTGTTCTCATTCGTTTATTCATTCTTATTCGTTCGTTCGTTCCTCGACCACGTGTTTGTCCCCCATTTCCCCAGATAGTTTTCACTGTTATTAACCTTCAATGTTTACACTTTCCCCTCAAGTTATGTATTCCGTCATATTTTATATCACCTTTTTCTTCTTCTTCTTTAAAAGGCTGCTTTCGACTTGCTCACCAAATCAATTCATCCCAAAAAAAATATCCATCTCCTATAGTGCCTTTTTTCTACATTCCCTAAACTCTCCTGCACTCCATCCTCCATCCAGCGTCCTTAAACGTATTTTTAACTCGAAGGTCACAAGAAACTCATTTTGCAATAAATGTTCGTTTCCCATAAATCGTACACTTTCTAAAATCCAATCTCACCCCTCCCCTCCAAATCTTCCCCATAACCCCTCCCCTCCAAATCTTCCCCATCACCCCTCCCCTCCAAATCTTCCCCATCACCCATCCCTTTCAAATCTCCCCCCTTGCCCCCTCCCTCCTAAACTACCCCCTCACCCCTCCCCGCCAAAACGCCCCCTCGCCCCTCCCCTCCTAGACTCCTCCCTCACCCCTCCCCTCCAAATCTCCCCCATATCCCATCCCTTTCAAATCCCTCCCCTTGTCCCTTCCCTCCCAAACTCCCCCCTCACCCCTCCCCTTCAAATCTCCCCACCCTCATTGCTTCTCAATTTCCCCCCTCACACTCCCCCTCCTCAAAGCGTCCTCCCCGCTTCTTCCCCCTTCCAACTCTCACCTCCATCTCCCCCAACCTTCTGCCTCGCTCTTCCCCCTCCTCAAATAACACCTCATTGTGCCTCACCCAATCACCATCAAACCTTTTGTCCGCCCCATCCTTCCCTTTCTCCGAGCTATTCTGAAATCTCTGACACACCTTCAACAGCTCTCCCTACCTCTTCCACCTCTTCCACATCTTACCCTACCCCTCCTCCCCCCTGTTCGGTATCTGATGCTCCCCCTTCCTCTTCATTAACGGTATGGACCTCAAACATCCGGGGCCTTCGTTCAAACTTAACTGATCTCTCCATACAGGTTGCTTCTGTCAAACCAGACGTGATCTGCTTAACAGAAACTTTCCTCCTTTATGATGTCTCTGATTCCTTAGTATCTCTCCCGGGCTACTCCCTCCTCCGGTATGATAGACCTGAGCCTCGTCCTGGAGGCGGGGTTGCTATCTTTATCAAAAACTCTCTTCCTCACTCGCCCTGCACTGCACTCTCTCCACCTCACCCCCAGGAATACCTCTGGCTACGGCTTCCCCTTCGCTCCCACCTCTTGTTCATATGTGTGTTGTACCGTCCACCAAACAGTGATGACTCCATCTACATCTCGCTGTCTGATAATATGGACCAACTTCTATCTACTCATCCCAACTCTCTCTTCCTCATATGTGGTGATTTCAACTGTCATCATGCCAGTTGGCTGGGTGTGGGTACCTCTCTCACCAGCCATGGCTCCTCAGCAAAGGACTTCTGCGACTCACTGGGACTGACACAATCTGTCAATTTCCCGACCCGGATCTCAGTCAACGGAACATCTTCTCTTCTGGACTTGGTTATGACTAACTTCCCTGAAAATGTCTGCTGTTCTTCTTCTGCTCCAATCGGATCATCTGATCATGTCCTTGTTAAAGTGGACATCTCTCTGACCATCCTCAGGGAGCCTGCTCAGCGTCGACGAGTCTGGCATTTCACTCAGGCCAACTGGCACGGTCTTCAAGCAGCCATCAATCATCTGGACTGGTCTCCCATCTCTACCACCTCTGACATCAACTCATCCTGGGAATTCTTCCAAAGTAAATTGCTCTCTCTCATGCAAAGATTTATCCCATCTCGTCTTCAGTTGTCATACCCTTCCTCCCGTCCATGGTACATGGAATCTTGTGGTGAGGCTGTTGCCCAGAAACAACTTGCCTTCGTCTCCTGGAAAGCAAATCCAACGGAAGGAAATCTCATTTCCTTTCACAAAGCCCGAAACAAGTGTGTGTCCACCCTCAGGAGAGCCAGGAAACAATATCTCTCCGTTCTCAAGACCGAACTCTCTTATCTGTCTCCCTCTTCCAAATCCTGGTGGCGTCTGGTCAAATCCGTTTCTGGTGTTTGTTCCCCCTCCATCCCCTCCCTTACCTCAAACGGCTACACAGCTGACTCCGCACGTGAAAAAGCTGAATGCCTCAACTCTGTGTTTGCCTCTAAATCTTGTGTCCCAAACCCATCCCTCTCTGTACCCACCATACCCAGTCGTACCCTGCTGCTCCTGGACTCCGTGTCCTTTCCTCCTGACAAGGTGGAAAAGTTTCTGTCAACCCCCGACTCTGATTCTGCAACTGGACCCGACGGCATCAGCCCACGGGTCCTAAAATCCTGCTCTGCCGCTCTATCTCACCCTCTCTCTGTTCTCTTCACCCTCTCTTTTGCTCAAGGTCAACTGCCATCTGCTTGGAAATCAGCCAACATCACCGCTTTGCACAAAAAAGGTGCAAAAACAGATCCTAGCAACTACAGACCAATCAGCCTTCTCCCAATTATCAGCAAAGTCATGGAATCCATCATTGCTTCGGATATGAAATCTTTCCTCTTCTCCAATGGCTTGATCTCTGACCATCAATTTGGTTTCAGACCAGGTCACTCTACTCTGGACATGCTGCTTCTGCTGTCTCAACAATGGATGGAGGTCCTCAATGCCAAACAGGAAATTAGAGCTGTCTCCCTCGACATATCACGTGCCTTCGACACGGTCTGGCATCCCGCTCTGCTCAACAAACTCTCCTCCTTTGGTATCCATGGAAATCTCCACGCATGGCTGGCGGACTTCCTCTCTAGTCGTCGTCAACGTGTGGCCCTGAATGGGTTTCTCTCATCTCCTCTTCCTGTTCAGGCTGGAGTTCCCCAAGGCAGTGTTCTGGGCCCCGTGCTTTTTCTGGTCTTCATCAATGATCTCTCTGACTCTCTTGAAAATCCTCTCTATCTCTTTGCTGATGACTCCACTCTCTGCCGCTCCATTCCTCTTCCCTCAGATCAGCAGTCTGCAGCCTCCTCACTCTCTGAAGACTTGGACAAAATCACAGACTGGTCAAACAAGTGGAACATGTCTTTCAATCCTGACAAATCTCACACTCTTAATATGTCTCTCCGAAAAGATCGACTGGACAACCCTCCCATCTACTTTCTCAACAATCCTCTCAAGAAGTTCTGTCGCTGAAGCTTTTGGGTCTCACTATCTGCCATGATCTTTCTTGGGAAAACCACATTTCAAAGCTGGCCTCCAAAGCCAGTCGCCGACTGGGCATCCTCCATCGTGCGAAGTCCTTCCTCGGCACACCTGAGCTCCTCACCACATACAAGGCTTTCATCCGCAGCTCAATGGAATACAGTTCTCCCCTATGTGCCGGTGCTCCTGCCTCACACCTAGCTCGGCTTCACGCTGTTGAAACCAAAGCTTTCAGAATTATTGGAATCTCCCGCGATGAAGCTATCTCTGAGGGCCTTTCACTCACTCACCGCAGGCAGGTAGGTGGTCTTTCTGTCTTCTACCGACTCCTCTCCGGCCTTGCACCCCCAGCTCTCTCTGTGCTCTGTCCCCCAAATATTCCTACAGGTCGCACAAGATCTGCCAGCAACTCTCTGATGGTTAAACTGCCGAAATCTCGGCTCTCTGCTCACCTTCACTCTTTCATTCCTCTTTTCTCCCGCCTCTGGAGCAAACTCCCTCACTCCCTTCAATCCCACCCCTCCCTCCAGGTCTTTAAAACAGCTGTTCACCACCATCTCTTATCTTCCCCCATCCAAAACCTTGATCTTTTCTACCCCCGCTAATTCACCCCAGATCCACCTTGTTTGAAATTCCAACTTCTTTCCTGGAAGTCCTGGCAGTGTCCATATGTTTTATACCTCTCCCACTGCCCCCTTCCCATGCCACCCCCCCCCCCAAAGCCCTCGCCCTCTCTCAGATCTCTCGATGTCTCCATGTCTCTCGGTCCCTGCTCTCAAATGTTGTGTTTCTGTCCTTCCCCCTCTCTCCCCATCTTGTCTACCGCTCCCGATGTTATATGTTTTATGTGTCGGTTTGTCTTTCTGTGTGATTAATGTTCGCTCTTTCACGAGCCTAGATCTTGTATACAAAAAAAAAAAAAAAAAAAAAAAAAAAAACTTCTTGGAGAGGATTGTTGAGAAAGTAGATGGGAGGGTTGTCCAGTTGGTCTTTTTGGAGAGACATAGTAAGAGTGTGAGATTTGTCAGGATTGAAAGACATGTTCCACTTGTTTGACCAGTGTGTGATTTTGTCCAATCTGCAGAGAGTGAGGAGGCTGCAGACTGCCAATCTGAGGGATGAGGATTGGAGCGGCAGAGAGTGGAGTCATCAGCAAAGAGATAGAGAGGATTTTCCAGAGTCATTTCGAGAGAGATTTTCCAGAGAGATTTTCCAGAGAGATCATTGATGAAGACCAGAAAAAGCACAGGGCCCAGAACACTGCCTTGGGGAACTCCAGCCTGAACAGGAAGGGTAGATGAGAGAAATCCATTCAGGGCCATACGTTGACGGCGACCAGAGAGGAAGTCCACATGCCATGCGTGGAGATTTCCATGGATACCATAGGAGGAGAGTTTGGTGAGCAGAGCTCGGTGCCAGACCGTATCGAAGGCACGTGATATGTCAAGGGAGACAGCTCTGATTTCCTGTTTGGCATTGAGGACCTCCATCCATTTTTGAGACAGCAGAAGCAACATGTCCAGAGTAGAATGACCTGGTCTGAATCCAAATTGATGATCGGAGATCAAGCCATTGAAGAAGAGGAAGGATTTGATATCCGAAGCAATGATGGATTCTATGACTTTGTTGATAATTGGGAGCAGGCTGATTGGTCTGTAGTTGCAAGGATCTGTTTTTGCACCTTTTTGTGTAAAGCAGTAATGTTTGCTGATTTCCAAGATGCTGGCAGAAGACCTTGAACAAAAGACAGGGTGAAAAGAACAGAGAAAGGGTGAGATAGAACGGCAGAGCAGGATTTTAAGACCCGTGGGCTGATGCCGTCTGGTCCAGTTGCAGAATCAGAGTTGAGGGAGGGGATGGAGGGGGAACAAACACCAGAAACAGATTTGACCAGACGCCACCAGGATTTGGAAGAGGGAGACAGATAAGAGAGTTCAGTCCTGAGAACGGAGAGATATTGTTTCCTGGCTCTCCTGAGGGTGGACTCACACTTGTTTCAGACTTTGTGAAAGGAAATGAGATTTCCTTCCGTTGGATTTGCTTTCCAGGAGACGAAAGCAAGTTGTTTCTGGGCAATAGCCTCACCACAAGATTCCGTGTACCATGGACAGTAGGAAGGGTATGACAACTGAAGACGAGATGAAGACCATTAGTTCTTTGCTTTTCACTTTCATTCACTTTTGTGTTGACAATAATGAGACTTCAACACACTGTAAATCACATGTACTCGTCCACCTGCATCCGAGTTCTGTATTCGCCAAATGTCGTGTTATCGGAAGAATTCTCGTCAGTTGTTTGCGTCAACCTGAGTCTACGAGATTCCAATTGTGATTGGTACACAGACTATGCAGATAACCCCCTGCCGTTCCTCCTCGTTTGGACCATTTGTGTATTGGTATCAGCCCTTCCTGCACTCACCTGTGCTTAATTAAACGATGCATTTATGAGTGGTTTGGTTCTGCCCAAATGTTTGCCGACAAGATCATGAATGTTGATGGTGAAAGGACTATGTTGAGGCTTACCTGTTGACTACTTGTCATCACACAAAATGTGCATGTTTATCATGTTGTTTAAAGGTGTTTGACTTTGGATGAGTTTATTATGCCAGATTAACTTGTGCTAGAGGAGAGGACTCGCAGAGGGACGGCAAAGGACTTGGAGAGGATAAGCGCGTTGAGAGGACTTGCATCACTAGCACTGTATGAACTTGATTATCGCGAGAGATACGCGGCGCAACCAGGGCGTTTATAACTTGCGAGTGAACGAAGCTGCGCGTTTCAGCCAACCGCCCTTCACGATAAAAGCCGCCCCGCTCTGCCGTAAAAGCCCTCCCTACCGTTTGCCCCGAGATATCACCTTTGCTCGAGAGACACGGTTCGTGCCCCTCCCTTCGCCGAGGACCATTTTCGCGGAAGTGCCGGTAGGGCGGGCCATACTTTTTTTTTTGTAAATCAATCGAGAGGGGTGTTCATATTATGTATTTTTGGTGTGTGGAACACAAATCTGAGGTTTTAAAAATTCTGATAACCCTAACCTACATCAATTTGCAGTTGATTATTATTAAATTTTTGATTATTTTGCTATTCTTCTGGAAAAAAGAGACGTTTTTTATTTTGAAGTTGGGCCTTTATTTTGGTAACTTCCTGTTGGGACGGCAGTTGTAGCCATCTTGTTGCTGAAAGCTCGATGGTGAGGAGGTTGGCAATCCTTATCCATCCGTCTTCTCTTCTCTTCTTATGGCATTGCCAGTAAGTACGTTTTTGATTAGGAACCTGAGGAACAAATAGATAATAATTTTAGATGTAAATTACCTTGTTTTATATTATATTTGTTAATTGATTTGTGTACTTACCTATTGCTAGCCTGAGTTACATGTGAAGGAAAATAGTGACCTGTGAAGTGAATATTTTGACGGTTTTCTGTAATACCT